>NW_028156578.1:0-50000 GCF_964263955.1 Coregonus lavaretus
GCCCTGTGACACCCTATTCCCTATATAGTGCACTACTTCTGACCAGGGCCCTGTGACACCCTATTCCCTATATAGTGCACTACTTCTGACCAGGGCCCTATGACACCCTATTCCCTATATAGTGCACTACTTCTGACCAGGGCCCTGTGACACCCTATTCCCTATATAGTGCACTACTTCTGACCAGGGCCCTGTGACACCCTATTCCCTATATAGTGCACTACTTCTGACCAGGGCCCTGTGACACCCTATTCCCTATATAGTGCACTACTTCTGACCAGGGCCCTGTGACACCCTATTCCCTATATAGTGCACTACTTCTGACCAGGGCCCTGTGACACCCTATTCCCTATATAGTGCACTACTTCTGACCAGGGCCCTGTGACACCCTATTCCCTATATAGTGCACTACTTCTGACCAGGGCCCTATGACACCCTATTCCCTATATAGTGCACTACTTCTGACCAGAGCCCTATGGCACCCTATTCACTATATAGTGCACTACTTCTGACCAGGGCCCTATGACACCCTATTCCCTATATAGTGCACTACTTCTGACCAGAGCCCTATGACACCCTATTCCCTATATAGTGCACTACTTCTGACCAGGGCCCTATGACACCCTATTCCCTATATAGTGCACTACTTCTGACCAGAGCCCAATGGCACCCTATTCCCTATATAGTGCACTACTTCTGACCAGGGCCCTGTGGGTGTTGGAGTGTTGTACTATAAAGGGAGTAGGGTAGAATTTGGGACTGAGCCACTACATGAGAACAGACCCTCTCTCCTTTACAGGTTCAACTGGAGAATGAAGATGAATCCTCTGCTGCTGCTTCCCAACATCAACTAGAACAATACTGTTAATGCTAATAACACTCTGCTTGGTGTTGGAGCTTTGATGGACAGGTTTTCACACCCTGTAGGAGGTGGAGGGTTGCCGTCCAGACAGCCAGCCAGCCAGCCAGCCAGCCAGCCAGACGGACGGACGGACAGCCAGCCAGCCAGCCAGCCAGCCAGCCAGCCAGCCAGACGGACGGACGGACGGACAGCCAGCCAGCCAGCCAGCCAGCCAGACAGCCAGCCAGACAGAGGAATGTTTACTGTTCATTTTTTATAGTTTATTTCACCTTTGTTTATTATCTATTTCACTTGCTTTGGCAATGTTAACATATGTTTCCCATGCCAATGAAGCCCTTTGAATTGGAGAGAGATAGAGACTGAGTTCACAGTCCGCCCCCTACTACTACTATAGCAGGCAGTAGGGGAGGCTCAGACTCAGCAGGCTTGTGTGTGTGTGTGTGTGTGTGTGTCTGTGTGTGTCTGTGTGTGTGTGTGTGTCGTGTGTGTGTGTGTCTGTGTGTGTGTGTGTGTGTGTGTGTGTGTCTGTGTGTGTCTGTGTGTGTGTGTGTGTGTCTGTGTGTGTGTGTGTCTGTGTGTGTGTGTGTGTGTGTGTGTCTGTGTGTGTGTGTCTCTGTCTGTCTGTCTGTCTGTCTGTCTGTCTGTCTGTCTGTCTGTCTGTCTGTCTGTCATCATGGTGATTTACACCTGCCCAGGGCCGTGTAACCAACCATCAGAACTACAACACACTTTCTGTCTCAACCAGACCCCCACCTCGGATAGAGAGGAGAGGAGGAAGCTGAGGGGAGAGAGGGAGATAGAGAGAGGAGGAAGAGAGAGAGGGAGGGGGGAGAGAGAGGGAGGGGGGAGAGAGAGAGAGGGAGGGGGAGGGAGGGGAGAGAGTGAGGGAGGGGGAGAGAGAGGGAGGGAGGGTGAGAGAGAGAGAGAGGAGGGGGAGAGGGAGGGGGAGGTGGGGGAGGAGAGAGAGGGAGGGGGAGGTAGGGGAGAGAGGGAGAGAGAGAGAGAGAGAGAGAGAGAGAGAGGGAGAGAGAGAGAGAGACAGAGAGGGAGGGAGAGAGAGAGAGAGAGAGAGAGAGGAGAGAGAGAGAGGGAGAGAGAGAGGGAGAGAGAGAGAGAGAGGGAGAGAGAGAGAGAGAGAGGGAGAGAGAGAGAGAGGGAGAGAGAGAGAGAGAGAGAGAGAGAGAGAGAGAGAGAGAGAGAGAGAGCTCCAGCTGGTAGAGCACGGCGCTTGTAACGCCAGGGTAGTGGGTTCGATCCCCGGGGACCACCCATACACAATAATGTATGCACACATGACTGTAAGTCGCTTTGGATAAAAGCGTCTGCTAAATGGCATATTAATATATTATTATTATTATATTATATTATTATATTATATTATAGAGAGAGAGAGAGGGGGGGGGGGGGGGGAGAGAGGGGGAGGGAGGGGGAGAGAAACATTGTATCCTCTACTACTCTTTTCTGCGGTGGAAAGGAAGAGGTTAAAATGTTAAAATCCTAATGATGACTGACCTTTGGAGCTCTTCCTCTCCTTTGCCTTGTAACAGTCCAGACAAACCACAAAGCCACATTTCTGGCAGACCCAGTGAATGTTAAACAAGGTGGCTTCACATGCGTCACACATCTCCCTGACCCCTCTCACAGCCCTCTTCCAGGCCATCTTGGCTGCAGGGCAAAGCAGACACACACAGGGAGGATGGGGTCAACAGAACAGGCAGATGACAGCAGAGCAGTTCCAGGCCAGGCAGAGGCATTATGACAGAACACATCTGCTTTATCAACTAGTCTGGCCTCAGAGTGCTCTAACATAGTTACAATAACAGACACAATACAAGCTTTGGTTGTTCTACAGCTCAGATAATAGTTAGCTTTCAACAGTACCACAGTCAGACTAACAGAGAGAATGTCTCTGTGATCCCTGCCTTTAAGACTAACAGAGAGGATGTCTCTGTGATCCCTGCCTTTAAGACTAGCAGAGAGAATGTCTCTGTGATCCCTGCCTTTAAGACTAGCAGAGAGGATGTCTCTGTGATCCCTGCCTTTAAGACTAACAGAGAGGATGTCTCTGTGATCCCTGCCTTTAAGACTAGCAGAGAGAATGTCTCTGTGATCCCTGCCTTTAAGACTAGCAGAGAGGATGTCTCTGTGATCCTGCCTTTAAGACTAACAGAGAGAATGTCTCTGTGATCCCTGCCTTTAAGACTAGCAGAGAGAATGTCTCTGTGATCCCTGCCTTTAAGACTAGCAGAGAGGATGTATCTGTGATCCCTGCCTTTTAAGACTAACAGAGAGGATGTCTCTGTGATCCCTGCCTTTAAGACTAGCAGAGAGAATGTCTCTGTGATCCTGCCTTTAAGACTAACAGAGAGGATGTCTCTGTGATCCCTGCCTTTAAGACTAACAGAGAGGATGTCTCTGTGATCCCTGCCTTTAAGACTAACAGAGAGGATGTCTCTGTGATCCTGCCTTTAAGACTAGCAGAGAGAATGTCTCTGTGATCCCTGCCTTTAAGACTAGCAGAGAGGATGTCTCTGTGATCCCTGCCTTTAAGACTAACAGAGAGGATGTCTCTGTGATCCTGCCCTTTAAGACTAACAGAGAGAATGTCTCTGTGATCCCTGCCTTTAAGACTAACAGAGAGGATGTCTCTGTGATCCCTGCCTTTAAGACTAGCAGAGAGAATGTCTCTGTGATCCCTGCCTTTAAGACTAGCAGAGAGGATGTCTCTGTGATCCCTGCCTTAAGACTAACAGAGAGGATGTCTCTGTGATCCCTGCCTTTAAGACTAACAGAGAGGGAGTCTCTGTGATCCCTGCCTTTAAGACTAGCAGAGAGAATGTCTCTGTGATCCCTGCCTTTTAAGATACAGAGAGGATGTCTCTGTGATCCCTGCCTTTAAGACTAACAGAGAGAAATGTCTCTGTGATCCCTGCCTTTAAGACTAACAGAGGATGTCTCTGTGATCTGCCTTTAAGACTAACAGAGGGATGTCTCTGTGATCCCTGCCTTTAAGACTAACAGAGAGAATGTCTCTGTGATCCCTGCCTTTAAGACTAACAGAGAGAATGTCTCTGTGATCCCTGCCTTTAAGACTAACAGAGAGAATGTCTCTGTGATCCCTGCCTTTAAGACTAACAGAGAGAATGTCTCTGTGATCCCTGCCTTTAAGACTAACAGAGAGAATGTCTCTGTGATCCCTGCCTTTAAGACTAACAGAGAGAATGTCTCTGTGATCCCTGCCTTTAAGACTAACAGAGAGGATGTCTCTGTGATCCCTGCCTTTAAGAATAACAGCAACAACAACACATATCTGCGCTCCTGTCCCTACCATCTTTTTTGATCCATGTAGCAGCAGTGTTCTCAGTGGTGACCATCTGACAGAACTTATCTCCTATATATGACAGGATGTACTTGGAGGAGTCTGGGTCCACCTCTTTCTCCTCATCCACATCAGGAGCCCAGAGGGACAGAGCCTCCTCGTCAAACTGGTCTGGAGTGGAGAAGCCGTCCACACGGATCACTCCATTCTTACTGTAGGACAGGCTGGAGAAAAGAGAGAGAGAACATGTTAATGAGAGACAGACACAAACACAGACACACTAGATAATTAGAGTGTGACTCCTCCCCATCAACAGACACAAACACTAGCCCTAGAACAAACACTATCCCTAGAACAAACACTATCCCTAGAACAAACACTAGCCCTAGAACAAACACTATCCCTAGAACAAACACTATCCCTAGAACAAACACTATCCCTAGAACACTATCCCTAGAACAAACACTAACCCTAGAACAAACACTAGCCCTAGAACAAACACTAGCCCTAGAACAAACACTAGCCCTAGAACAAACACTATCCCTAGAACAAACACTATCCCTAGAACAAACACTAGCCCTAGAACACTATCCCTAGAACAAACACTATCCCTAGAACAAACACTATCCCTAGAACAAACACTATCCCTAGAACAAACACTAGCCCTAGAACACTAGCCCTAGAACAAACACTATCCCTAGAACAAACACTAGCCCTAGAACAAACACTAGCCCTAAAACAAACACTAGCCCTAGAACAAACACTATCCCTAGAACAAACACTAGCCCTAGAACAAACACTAGCCCTAGAACAAACACTAGCCCTAGAACAAACACTAGCCCTAGAACAAACACTAGCCCTAGAACAAACACTAGCCCTAAAACAAACACTAGCCCTAGAACAAACACTAGCCCTAGAACAAACACTAGCCCTAGAACAAACACTAGCCCTAGAACAAACACTATCCCTAGAACAAACACTAGCCCTAGAACAAACACTAGCCCTAGAACAAACACTATCCCTAGAACAAACACTAGCCCTAGAACAAACACTAGCCCTAGAACAAACACTATCCCTAGAACACTAGCCCTAGAACAAACACTATCCCTAGAACAAACACTATCCCTAGAACAAACACTATCCCTAGAACAAACACTATCCCTAGAACAAACACTAGCCCTAGAACAAACACTAGTCCTAGAACAAACACTATCCCTAGAACACTATCCCTAGAACAAACACTAGCCCTAGAACACTATCCCTAGAACAAACACTATCCCTAGAACAAACACTATCCCTAGAACAAACACTAGCCCTAGAACAAACACTAGCCCTAGAACAAACACTATCCCTAGAACAAACACTAGCCCTAGAACAAACACTAGCCCTAGAACACTATCCCTAGAACAAACACTAGTCCTAGAACAAACACTAGCCCTAGAACAAACACTATCCCTAGAACAAACACTAGCCCTAGAACAAACACTATCCCTAGAACAAACACTATCCCTAGAACAAACACTAACCCTAGAACAAACACTAGCCCTAGAACAAACACTATCCCTAGAACAAACACTAGTCCTAGAACAAACACTAGTCCTAGAACAAACACTAGCCCTAGAACACTAGCCCTAGAACAAACACTAGCCCTAGAACAAACACTATCCCTAGAACAAACACTATCCCTAGAACAAACACTATCCCTAGAACAAACACTAGCCCTAGAACAAACACTAACCCTAGAACAAACACTATCCCTAGAACAAACACTATCCCTAGAACAAACACTATCCCTAGAACAAACACTAACCCTAGAACAAACACTAGCCCTAGAACAAACACTATCCCTAGAACAAACACTAGCCCTAGAACAAACACTATCCCTAGAACAAACACTATCCCTAGAACAAACACTAACCCTAGAACAAACACTATCCCTAGAACAAACACTATCCCTAGAACAAACACTATCCCTAGAACAAACACTAGCCCTAGAACAAACACTAGCCCTAGAACAAACACTATCCCTAGAACAAACACTAACCCTAGAACAAACACTATCCCTAGAACAAACACTAGCCCTAGAACAAACACTATCCCTAGAACACTATCCCTAGAACAAACACTATCCCTAGAACAAACACTATCCCTAGAACAAACACTAGCCCTAGAACAAACACTATCCCTAGAACAAACACTATCCCTAGAACAAACACTAACCCTAGAACAAACACTATCCCTAGAACAAACACTAGCCCTAGAACAAACACTATCCCTAGAACAAACACTAGTCCTAGAACAAACACTAGCCCTAAAACAAACACTATCCCTAGAACACTATCCCTAGAACAAACACTAACCCTAGAACAAACACTAGCCCTAGAACAAACACTATCCCTAGAACAAACACTAGTCCTAGAACAAACACTAGCCCTAAAACAAACACTATCCCTAGAACACTATCCCTAGAACAAACACTAGCCCTAGAACAAACACTAGCCCTAAAACAAACACTATCCCTAGAACAAACACTATCCCTAGAACAAACACTATCCCTAGAACAAACACTAGCCCTAGAACAAACACTAGCCCTAAAACAAACACTAGCCCTAGAACACTATCCCTAGAACAAACACTAACCCTAGAACAAACACTAGCCCTAGAACAAACACTATCCCTAGAACACTATCCCTAGAACAAACACTAGCCCTAGAACAAACACTAGTCCTAGAACAAACACTAGCCCTAGAACAAACACTAGCCCTAGAACACTAGCCCTAGAACAAACACTAGCCCTAGAACAAACACTATCCCTAGAACAAACACTAGCCCTAGAACAAACACTATCCCTAGAACAAACACTAGCCCTAAAACAAACACTAGCCCTAGAACAAACACTAGCCCTAGAACAAACACTATCCCTAGAACAAACACTATCCCTAGAACAAACACTAGCCCTAGAACAAACACTATCCCTAGAACAAACACTATCCCTAGAACAAACACTATCCCTAGAACAAACACTATCCCTAGAACAAACACTATCCCTAGAACAAACACTAGCCCTAGAACAAACACTAGCCCTAGAACACTATCCCTAGAACAAACACTAGCCCTAGAACAAACACTATCCCTAGAACGAGGAGTACATTTATCCTGATGAATATCTCCCAACTGGATTGTCCTACAACCCTGATTCCTCTACTGAGGGTTACATGGCCGGGCTGTGATTCCTCTACTGAGGGTTACATGGCCGGGCTGTGATTCCTCTACTGAGGGTTACATGGCCGGGCTGTGATTCCTCTACTGAGGGTTACATGGCCGGGCTGTGTCTCTAATGGCAATGGCATCCTATTAAATAGTGCACTACTTTGGACCAGAGCCCATAGGGAATGGTGTCCATTTGTGATACAGTGAAATATGCTGAAACTAAATAGTGGTAAATAGTGGTAAACATTGACAGAACTAAAACTAATGTGCTGTGATGTCACAGTGCAGCAGAGCCCTGATCCTGGTGAAGGCCTGACATTGTGAGTGATTAAGAGCCAGAAAATCCTCTTTAATCCAGACTTCTGTTACTGGATTAAACAACCACAGAGAGGATGGATGGATGGAAGCAGGAAATGAAAAAATAGATGTTTTATCTGTAAACTCCCCTGAAGGTCTCCAGGGCCTGAGAGCTAAACAAACAAATAAGATGTAGGGACCGACTGACTGAGGCAGGGTTCACTGACAGAGACAATAACAGACAGACTGACTGAGGCAGGGTTCACTGACAGAGACACTAACAGATGGACTGACTGACTGAGGCAGGGTTCACTGACAGAGACACTAACAGATGGACTGAATGACTGACTGACTGACTGAGGCAGGGTTCACTGACAGAGACACTAACAGATGGACTGACTGACTGAGGCAGGGTTCACTGACAGAGACACTAACAGATGGACTGACTGACTGAGGCAGGGTTCACTGACAGAGACACTAACAGATGGACTGAATGACTGACTGACTGACTGAGGCAGGGTTCACTGACAGAGACAATAACAGACAGACTGACTGAGGCAGGGTTCACTGACAGAGACAATAACAGATGGACTGACTGACTGAGGCAGGGTTCACTGACAGAGACAATAACAGATGGACTGACCGACTGACTGAGGCAGGGTTCACTGACAGAGACAATAACAGATGGACTGACTGACTGAGGCAGGGTTCACTGACAGAGACACTAACAGATGGACTGACTGACTGAGGCAGGGTTCACTGACAGAGACACTAACAGATGGACTGAATGACTGACTGACTGACTGAGGCAGGGTTCACTGACAGAGACAATAACAGACAGACTGACTGAGGCAGGGTTCACTGACAGAGACAATAACAGATGGACTGACTGACTGAGGCAGGGTTCACTGACAGAGACAATAACAGATGGACTGACCGACTGACTGAGGCAGGGTTCACTGACAGAGACACTAACAGATGGACTGACTGACTGAGGCAGGGTTCACTGACAGAGACAATAACAGATGGACTGACTGACTGAGGCAGGGTTCACTGACAGAGACAATAACAGATGGACTGACCGACTGACTGAGGCAGGGTTCACTGACAGAGACAATAACAGATGGACTGACTGACTGAGGCAGGGTTCACTGACAGAGACACTAACAGATGGACTGACTGACTGACTGACTGACTGACTGAGGCAGGGTTCACTGACAGAGACAATAACAGACAGACTGACTGAGGCAGGGTTCACTGACAGAGACAATAACAGATGGACTGACTGACTGACTGAGGCAGGGTTCACTGACAGAGACAATAACAGATGGACTGACTGACTGAGGCAGGGTTCACTGACAGAGACACTAACAGATGGACTGACTGACTGACTGACTGAGGCAGGGTTCACTGACAGAGACACTAACAGATGGACTGACTGACTGAGGCAGGGTTCACTGACAGAGACAATAACAGATGGACTGACTGACTGAGGCAGGGTTCACTGACAGAGACAATAACAGACAGACTGACTGAGGCAGGGTTCACTGACAGAGACAATAACAGATGGACTGACTGACTGAGGCAGGGTTCACTGACAGAGACAATAACAGATGGACTGACCGACTGACTGAGGCAGGGTTCACTGACAGAGACAATAACAGATGGACTGACTGACTGAGGCAGGGTTCACTGACAGAGACAATAACAGATGGACTGACTGACTGAGGCAGGGTTCACTGACAGAGACACTAACAGATGGACTGACTGACTGACTGACTGACTGAGGCAGGGTTCACTGACAGAGACAATAACAGACAGACTGACTGAGGCAGGGTTCACTGACAGAGACACTAACAGATGGACTGACTGACTGAGGCAGGGTTCACTGACAGAGACAATAACAGATGGACTGACCGACTGACTGAGGCAGGGTTCACTGACAGAGACACTAACAGATGGACTGACTGACTGAGGCAGGGTTCACTGACAGAGACACTAACAGATGGACTGACTGACTGAGGCAGGGTTCACTGACAGAGACACTAACAGATGGACTGACTGACTGACTGACTGACTGAGGCAGGGTTCACTGACAGAGACAATAACAGACAGACTGACTGAGGCAGGGTTCACTGACAGAGACAATAACAGATGGACTGACTGACTGAGGCAGGGTTCACTGACAGAGACAATAACAGATGGACTGACTGACTGAGGCAGGGTTCACTGACAGAGACACTAACAGACAGACTGACTGAGGCAGGGTTCACTGACAGAGACAATAACAGATGGACTGACTGACTGAGGCAGGGTTCACTGACAGAGACAATAACAGATGGACTGACTGACTGACTGAGGCAGGGTTCACTGACAGAGACAATAACAGATGGACTGACTGACTGACTGAGGCAGGGTTCACTGACAGAGACACTAACAGATGGACTGACTGACTGAGGCAGGGTTCACTGACAGAGACACTAACAGATGGACTGACTGACTGAGGCAGGGTTCACTGACAGAGACACTAACAGATGGACTGACTGACTGAGGCAGGGTTCACTGACAGAGACACTAACAGATGGACTGACTGACTGACTGACTGACTGAGGCAGGGTTCACTGACAGAGACAATAACAGACAGACTGACTGAGGCAGGGTTCACTGACAGAGACAATAACAGATGGACTGACTGACTGAGGCAGGGTTCACTGACAGAGACAATAACAGACAGACTGACTGAGGCAGGGTTCACTGACAGAGACAATAACAGATGGACTGACTGACTGAGGCAGGGTTCACTGACAGAGACAATAACAGATGGACTGACCGACTGACTGAGGCAGGGTTCACTGACAGAGACAATAACAGATGGACTGACCGACTGACTGAGGCAGGGTTCACTGACAGAGACAATAACAGATGGACTGACTGACTGACTGAGGCAGGGTTCACTGACAGAGACACTAACAGATGGACTGACTGACTGACTGACTGAGGCAGGGTTCACTGACAGAGACAATAACAGATGGACTGACTGACTGACTGACTGAGGCAGGGTTCACTGACAGAGACACTAACAGATGGACTGACTGACTGACTGACTGAGGCAGGGTTCACTGACAGAGACACTAACAGATGGATTGAGGGAGAACGTACACAATGACCTAATAATCTCTGGCTAACCATGTGGCGGGAGAGTGGACTAGCTGAGCAACGCAGGAAAATCAAATCAAATTGTATTTGTCACATGCGCCGAATACTACAGGTGTAGACCTTACAGTGAAAAGCTTACTTACGAGCCCTTAACCAACAATTCAGTTTTAAGAAAGAATACAAAAAAAATTCGCTAAAAAATACAACATAAAATAATACGAAATAAAAGTAACAAATAATTAAAGAGCAGCAGTAAAATAACAGTAGGGAGGCTTTATACAGGGGGGTACCGGTACAGAGTCAATGTGCGGGGGCACCGGTTAGTCAAGGTAATTGAGGTAATATGTACATGTAGGTAGAGTTAAAGTGACTATGCATAGATAATTAACAGAGTAGCAGCAGTGTAAAGGGGGGGGGGGGGGGGGGGCAATACAAATAGTCTGGGTTGCCATTTGATTAGATGTTCAGTAGTCTCATGGCTTGGGGGTAGAAGCTGTTTAGAAGCCTCTTGGACCTAGACTTGGTGCTCCGGTAACGCTTGCCGTGCGGTAGCAGAGAGAACAGTCTATGACTAGGGTGGTTGGAGCCTTTGACCATTTTTAGGGCCTTCCTCTGACACCGCCTGGTATAGAGGTCCTGGATGGCAGGAAGCTTGGCCCCAGTGATGTACTGGGCCGTACGCACTACCCTCTGTAGTGCCTTGCGGTCGGAGGCAGAGCAGTTGCCATACCAGGCAGTGATGCAACCAGTCAGGATGCTCTCGATAGTGCAGCTGTAGAACCTTTTGAGGATCTGGGGACCCATGCCAAATCTTTTCAGTCTCCTGAGGGGGAATAGGCTTTGTCGTGTGCTCTTCATGACTGTCTTGGTGTGTTTGGACCATGATAGTTTGTTGGTGATGTGGACACCAAGGAACTTGAAGCTCTCAACTTGCTCCACTACAGCCCCGTCGATGAGAATGGGGGCGTGCTCGGTCCTCTTCTTTTTCCTGTAGTCCACAATCATCTCCTTTGTCTTGATCACATTGAGGGAGAGGTTGTTATCCTGGCACCACACGGCCAGGTCTCTGACCTCCTCCCTATAGGCTGTCTCGTCTTGTAGGTGATCAGGCCTACCACTGTTGTGTCATCTGCAAACTTAATGATGGTGTTGGAGTCGTGCCTGGCCATGCAGTCATGGGTGAACAGGGAGTACAGGAGGGGACTGAGCACGCACCCCTGAGGGGCCCCCGTGTTGAGGATCAGCGTGGCGGATGTGTTGTTACCTACCCTTACCACCTGGGGGCGGCCCGTCAGGAAGACCAAGATCCAGTTGCAGAGGGAGGTGTTTAGTCCCAGGGTCCTTAGCTTAGTGATGAGCTTTGAGGGCACTATGGTGTTGAACGCTGAGATTAGTCAATGAATAGCATTCTCACATAGGTGTTCCTTTTGTCCAGGTGTGAAAGGGCAGTGTGGAGTGCAATAGAGATTGCGTCATCTGTGGATCTGTTGGAGCGGTATGCAAATTGGAGTGGGTCCAGGGTTTCTGGGATAATGGTGTTGATGTGAGCCATGACCAGCCTTTCAAAGCATTTCATGGCTACAGACGTCAGTGCTACGGGTCGGTAGTCATTTAGGCAGGTTATCTTAGAGTTCTTGGGCACGGGGACTATGGTGGTCTGCTTGAAACATGTTGGTATTACAGACTCAGTCAGGGACATGTTGAAAATGTCAGTGAAGACACTTGCCAGTTGGTCAGCACATGCTCGGAGTACAGTCGTGGTCAAAAGTTTTGAGAATGACACAAATACTAATTTTCACAAAGTCTGCTGCCTCAGTTTTGATGATGGCAATTTGCATATAGTCCAGAATGTCATGAAGAGTGATCAGATAAATTGCAATTAATTGTAAAGTCCCTCTTTGCCATGAAAATGAAATTAATCCCCCAAAAACATTTCCACTGCATTTCAGCCCTGCCACAAAAGGACCAGCTGCCATCATGTCAGTGATTCTCTCGTTAACACAAGCGAGAGTGTTGATGAGGACAAGGCTGGAGATCACTCTGTCATGCTGATTGAGTTAGAATAACAGACTGGAAGCTTTAAAAGGAGGGTGGTGCTTGAAATCATTGTTCTTCCTCTGTTAACCATGGTTACCTGCAAGGAAACACGTGCCGTCATCATTGCTTTGCACAAAAAGGGCTTCACAGGCAAGGATATTGCTGCTAGGAAGATTGCACCTAAATCAACCATTTATCGGATAATCAATAACTTCAAGGAGAGAGGTTCAATTGTTGTGAAGAAGGCGTCAGGGCGCCCAAGAAAGTCCAGCAAGCGCCAGGACCGTCTCCTAAAGTTGATTCAGCTGCGGGATCGGGGCACCACCAGTAAAAAGCTTGCTCAGGAATGGCAGCAGGCAGGAGTGAGTGCATCTGCACGCACAGTGAGGCGAAGACTTTTGGAGGGTGGCCTGGTGTCAAGAAGGGCAGCGAAGAAGCCACTTCTCTTCAGGAAAAACATCAGGGACAGACTGATATTCTGCAAAAGGTACAGGGATTGGACTGCTGAGGACTGGGGTAAAGTCATTTTCTCTGATGAATCCCCTTTCCGATTGTTTGGGGCATCCGGAAAACACCTTGTCCGGAGAAGACAAGGTGAGCGCTACCATCAGTGCTGTGTCATGCCAACAGTAAAGCATCCTGAGACCATTCATGTGTGGGGTTGCTTCTCAGCCAAGGGAGTTGGCTCACTCACAATTTTGCCTAAGAACACAGCCATGAATAAAGAATGGTACCAACACATCCTCTGAGTGCAACATCTCCCAACCATCCAAGAACAGTTTGGTGACGACCAATGCCTTTTCCAGCATGATGGAGCACCTTGCCATAAGGCAAAAGTGATAACTAAGTGGTTCGGGGAACAAAACATTGACATTTTGGGTCCATGGCCAGGAAACTCCCCAGACCTTAATCCCATTGAGAACTTGTGGTCGATCCTCAAGAGGCGGGTGGACAAACAAAAACCCACAAATTCTGACAACCTCCAAGCATTGATTATGCAAGAATGGGCTGCCATTAGTCAGGATGTGTCCCAGAAGTTAATTGACAGCATGCCAGGGCGGATTGCAGAGGTCTTGAAAAAGAAGTGTCAACAATGCAAATATTGACTCTTTGCATAAACTTAAATGTAATTGTCAATAAAAGCCTTTGACACTTATGGAATGCTTGTAATTATTCTTCAATATACCATTGTAACATCTGGCAAAAATATCTTATAACACTGAAGCAGCGAACTTTGTGAAGACCAATACTTGTGTCATTCTCAAAACGTTTGACCATGACTGTACACGTCCTGGTAATCCGCCTGGCCCTGCGGCCTTGTGAATGTTGACCTGTTTAAAGGTCTTACTCACATCGGCTACGGAGAGCGTGATCACACAGTCGTCCGGAACAGCTGATGCTCTCATGCATGTTTCAGTGTTACTTGCCTCGAAGCGAGCATATAAGTAAGTTAGCTCGTCTGGTAGGCTCGTGTCACTGGGCAGCTCGCGGCTGTGCTTCCCTTTGTAGTCTAATAGTTTGCAACCCCTGCCACATCCGACGAGCGTCGGAGCCGGTGTAGTACGATTCAATCTTAGTCCTGTATTGACTCTTTGCCTGTTTGATGGTTCATCGGAGGGCATAGCAGGATTTCTTATAAGCTTCCGGGTTACAGTCCCGTTCCTTGAAAGCGGCAGCTCTACCCTTTAGCTCAGTGCGGATGTTGCCTGTAATCCATGGCTTCTGGTTGGGGTCTGTACGGACAGTCACTGTGGGGACGACGTCATCGATGCACTTATTGATGAAGCCAGTGACTGATGTGGTATATTCCTCAATGCTATCGGAAGAATCCCTGAACATATTCCAGTCTGTGCTAGCAAAACAGTCCTGTAGCTTAGCATCTGCTTCATCTGACCACTGGTGCTTCCCGCTTTAGTTTTTGCTTGTAAGCAGGAATCAGGAGGATAGAGTTATGGTCAGATTTGCCAAATGGAGGGCGAGGGAGAGCTTTGTATGCGTCTCTGTTTTTTATTTATTTTATTTTTATTTCACCTTTATTTAACCAGGTAAACCAGTTGAGAACAAGTTCTCATTTACAACTGCGACCTGGCCAAGATAAAGCAAAGCAGTGCGATAAAAACAACAACACAGAGTTACATATGGGGTAAAACAAAACACAGTCAAAAATACAACAGAAATAAATATATATACAGTGTGTGCAAATGTAGCAAGTTATGGAGGTAAGGCAATAAATAGGCTATAGTGCAAAATAATTACAATTAGTATTAACACTGGAGTGATAGATGTGCAAGAGATGATGTGCAAATAGAGATACTGGGGTACAAATGAGCAAAATAAATAACAATATAGGGATGAGGTAGTTGGGCGGGCTAATTTCAGATGGGCTGTGTACAGGTGCAGTGATCGGTAAGGTGCTCTGACAACTGATGCTTAAAGTTAGTGAGGGAGATAAGTGTCTCCAGCTTCAGAGATTTTTGCAATTTGTTCCAGTCATTGGCAGCAGAGAACTGGAAGGAATGGCGGCCAAAGGAGGTGTTGGCTTTGGGAATGACCAGTGAGATATACCTGCTGGAGTGCAGACTACGGGTGGGTGCTGCTATGGTGACCAATGAGCTAAGATAAGGCGGGGATTTGCCTAGCAGTGATTTATAGATGGCCTGGAGCCAGTGGGTTTGGCGACGAATATGTAGTGAGGACCAGCCAACAAGAGCGTACAGGTCACAGTGGTGGGTAGTATATGGGGCTTTGGAGACAAAACGGATGGCACTGTGATAGACTACATCCAATTTGCTGAGTAGAGTGTTGGAGGCTATTTTGTAAATGACATCGCCGAAGTCAAGGATCGGTAGGATAGTCAGTTTTACGAGGGCATGTTTGGCAGCATGAGTGAAGGAGGCTTTGTTGCGAAATAGGAAACCGATTCTAGATTTAACTTTGGATTGGAGATTCTTAATGTGAGTCTGGAAGGAGAGTTTACAGTCTAACCAGACACCTAGATATTTGTAGTTGTCCACATACTCTAGGTCAGACCCGTCGAGAGTAGTGATTCTAGTCGGGTGGGCGGGTGCAAGCAGCGTTCGGTTGAAGAGCATGCATTTAGTTTTACTAGTGTTTAAGAGCAGTTGGAGGCTACTGAAGGAGTGTTGTATGGCATTGAAGCTCGTTTGGAGGTTTGTTAACACAGTGTCCAATGAAGGGCCAGATGTATACAAAATGGTGTCTGTGTGTGGAGTAAAGGTGGTCTGGAGTTTTTTTCCCTCTGGTTGCACATTTAACATGCTGGTAGAAATGAGGTAAAACGGATTTAAGTTTCCCTGCATTAAAGTCCCCGGCCACTAGGAGCGACGCCTCTGGATGAGCGTTTTCCTGTTTGCTTATGGCTGTATACAGTGGTGGTAAATAGACAGCTACGAAGAATATAGATGTAAACTCTCTTGGTAGATAGTGTGGTCTACAGTTTATCATGAGATACTCTACCTCAGGCGAGCAAAACCTCGAGACTTCTTTAGATATCGTTGTTTACAAATATACAGACCGCCACCCCTTGTTTTACCAGAGGCTGCTGTTCTATCCTGCCGAGACAGTGTATAACCCGCCAGCTGTATGTTATTCATGTCTTTGTTCAGCCACGACTCGGTGAACCATAAGATATTACAGTTTTTAATGTCCCGTTGGTAGGATATACGTGCTTGTAGTTCGTCCACTTTATTATCAGGCGATTGTAAGTTGGCCGATAGTATCGATGGCAAAGGCAGATTAGCCACTCGTCGCCGGCTCCTTACCAGGCACCCCGATCTCCTTCCGCGATATCTCCTTTTCTTTCTACTGAATGACGGAGATGAGGGCCCTGTCGGGTGTCTGGAGCAAATCCCTCTTTTGCCTGACTCATTAAATAAAAATTACTTGTCCAGTTCAAGGTGAGTAATCTCTGTTCTGATGTCCAGAAGCTCTTTTCGGTAGCAGCAACATTATGTACAAAATAAGTTACAAACAATGCGAAAAAACACACAAAATAGCACGGTTGGTTAAGAGTCCATAAAACGGCATCCATCATTATCAAAACCAGCCGAGAGGCAGAGCAGCCAATCAAATACCACCTAACCAGCGGACCAGCTAATCAGATAACAAAACGAGACTCACCGGCGGAAGTAGTAGAAGCGGCAGAAGACAGGAGAATGAGCGGGCTGCTCCCCCTTCTTGCTGCGGACAACGCGACACTCCCGACACTTCTGCAGGTTGGGGCCGATCTCGGAGCAAGAGTCATCCTGCAGGAACGACTCCCCCGTCTGCTTCAGCTTCTTCACCTTTCTCCAGTCCTTCAGCACAGAGCGGGGGATACCATCTGGTACAGGAGGGGACAGAGAGACGGTTACTATGATATCTAATACAGAGACATGATCAGTCCTTCAGCACAGAGCAGGGGATACCATCTGGTACCAGAGGGGACAGAGAGATGGTTAACAACAGGACGTACACAGACCCATTTACTGTAGCTAGAGGTCTTATGTATTTCTCTACACCAGAGTTGAGGTCAATTCAATTTCAACTCATAATGGATATAAAGATCATCATAAAAACGTAACGTTGTGACTATAACTACTGTTCCCTGGAGGGGGGAAATGAGGTACAACACAACTACAGGGAGTCGCACTCTCGTGACTTCGAATGAAGAACTAAAATCACGCCTGACAAGGCCAGTGAAATCTGCGCCTCGCTGAAAGCGCCGCCTTCCACAGGTGATAACCCTGAGGCTTGGATTAATTCCTTCAATTCAGTACCGCTCTTCACCAAGCCCAGAACCAGGCGATGCAGGTGTTGGACCTCATTTCCCTGCTTCAGGGAACAGTAGTTATAGTCATAATGTTACGTTCCCTTTCAGTCGATACAACACAACTATGGGGAACAAGAATCCCACCCCAAGCCGGCCCCAGCGGACACTAAATGAAACGGCCCACGGCTGACCACCCAGAACACCCAGACCCCGCAAGATGTGGTAGTCTTGGTATTGTGTTCCACTGAGCTCTGCCTAATGACCCTGTCCCCCAGCTGCCAACCCACTGGGTGTTACACTGAGCTCTGCCTAATGACCCTGTCCTGTCCCAGCCGTCAACCCACTGGGTGTTCCACTGAGCTCTGCCTAATGACCCTGTCCCCCAGCTGCCAACCCACTGGGTGTTACACTGAGCTCTGCCTAATGACCCTGTCCTGTCAACACACTGGGTGTTACACTGAGCTCTGCCTAATGACCCTGTCCTGTCCCAGCCGTCAACCCACTGGGTGTTCCACTGAGCTCTGCCTAATGACCCTGTCCTGTCAACACACTGGGTGTTCCACTGAGCTCTGCCTAATGACCTTGTCCTGTCAACACACTGGGTGTTCCACTGAGCTCTGCCTAATGACCTTGTCCTGTCCCAGCTGCCAACCCACTGGGTGTTCCACTGAGCTCTGCCTAATGACCCTGTCCTGTCAACACACTGGGTGTTCCACTGAGCTCTGCCTAATGACCTTGTCCTGTCAACACACTGGGTGTTCCACTGAGCTCTGCCTAATGACCTTGTCCTGTCCCAGCTGCCAACCCACTGGGTGTTACACTGAGCTCTGCCTAATGACCCTGTCCTGTCCCAGCCGTCAACCCACTGGGTGTTACACTGAGCTCTGCCTAATGACCCTGTCCTGTCCCAGCCGTCAACCCACTGGGTGTTCCACTGAGCTCTGCCTAATGACCCTGTCCTGTCCCAGCCGTCAACCCACTGGGTGTTACACTGAGCTCTGCCCGAAAAGCTACTGTAGGAACATTTAAAATGTCCCCCAGAGTACTCTGAAAAGGAACACTACCTTTATCTTGGCACCAGAGCTCCAATGGCTGCCACTTATACCCAGACAGCCCTCTAGTGGAGGGAGCCCCTGTAGACTGAATAGTAGCAATCAGGTTCGGAGGTAAACCTCCAGCCGTCAAGATTGGACCTCTCAGGGGCCAAGCCCACAGATCGCAAATCTCTGGCCGAGGGAGCCAAACCTGCCTGTGTGCCTGGGACAGCAGATCCCTGCGCAGCGGGAGTTGCCACGTGAGCCCGCACAACAGGCAAATGATCTCCGCAAACCAAGGTTGCTTGGGCCAACAGGGAGCCACAAGAATCAACAACAAGCCCTCCAGGCGTACCCACTCCACGTGGGCTAAACCAGCTCCACAGGGGGGGAAATGCGTAAAGGAGAGTCTGAGGCCACTGGTGCTCCAATGCTTCCCAATGGAGTGTCCGGGTCCCTCATTGAGAAAAACTGATGACAAAGGCTGCTGCTTCGCGATGCGTACAGATCTATGTCGGCCCTGCCAAACATTTCCCATATCTGGGAGACCTCCCAGGGGTGTACCCAGCACTCCTGAGAGAGAGGGCCCCACCTGGATAGAAGATCTGCGGCCGAGTTAAGGCAACCGGGGACATCCGTCGCCCGAAGCGAGAGCATGTGCGCACTGCACCACAGCAATGGGGAGCAAGCCATGGTTAGGAGGGAGAGAGACAGAGTCCCTCCTCATCTGTTGATGTATGCCACCAACACCATAATAATGTCGGTTCTGACCAGCACAACCCGGCCTGACAACGGTGAGAGGAAGCGCCTGAGCACCAGATACATCGTTAGGAGCTCCAGGTACTTGATATGCAGTGTGCTCTGCGCCACAGTCCATACCCCCCAAATCGAGTTGCCTTCGTACCACGCACCCAACCCTCGGAGGGATGCATCTGTCGTGATAACCTTGTGGGATACAACTCAGCCCATGGGAGCCCCCTGACAATAGCAGAGCACTGGGCCAGGGCCTGTAGGCCTGAAGGGGTCGAAGCGACCGGTTAAGGCTGCGAGATGCGTCCAGGTGAGTGGCCAGCCCTCTGTGCTGGAAAGGCTGCATCATCAACAGCCCTTCTATCATCCCCAGTGCACTGGAACCCAGCCCCAGAGCCCGGACACCCTCTGTTGGGACGGAAAAGTGTGATACGCCAGTGAGTCTAGCCCGAGACCCAGAAGCGAAATGTGCTGAGATAAGAGTCAGACAGATCTTTTTCTGGTTTCTGACGAAGCCTAGAGACTGAATACGGGACAGTATTGGATATGTGTAACACTGCTTGCCCCCACGACGCTGCCGCCAGCAGCCAATCGACTGTAAAAGCCGGCAGCGCATTCTGAATTTGTAGACTCTGAAGTGCCCGTAGGTCTAGAATGGGATGCAAAGTAACATCCCTTTTCGTAACCAGGAAATACCGGCCTGTACCAGCCGTCCTGGATCTCAGACATAGGAACGACTCGGATTGCCTGCTTCTGGAGAAGGGAGAATATTTAATCCCTCAAAATGGCCACTGAGGCTTCCGGAACAGTCAACGTGATGATGCCGCAGAAGCGTGGGGGATGTACAACAAATTGTAGCCCGTACTCTGACGTCACTGTTTACATGATCCAGTGCAACACTGCGCACTCCCATTGGTCGGAGCAGACAGCGAGGCTCCTGTGAAGTGCCATCCGAAGGGATGAGAACGCCACCTTCTGGACTGGGAAAGACTGGTTATTTTTCCATTTCCACTATTCTTGACAACCGTGGATAAGGGAACGTGGATAAGGGACACTTTTCATTGAACTCACATGCGGGAGACAACACTTTAGATACCTGTAAAACTGTGTTTATGTGCCAAGGTTTGCCTAAAGCCTGGCCCACTTTGGGTACCATCATTAGGCGATCAAATAGGGGTGCTGTTGTCACAACGAGCCTCACTCCGTTTAGGCAGTAAGATGCAATCCGGTATCCAATCAGTAGGGGTGCTGTTGTCACAACGAGCCTCACTCCGTTTAGGCAGTAAGATGCAATCCGGTATCCGATCAGTAGGGGTGCTGTTGTCACAACGAGCCTCACTCCATTTAGGCAGTAAGATGCAATCCGGTATCCGATCAGTAGGGGTGCTGTTGTCACAACGAGCCTCACTCCGTTTAGGCGGTAAGATGCAATCCGGTATCCAGCTGGCACCCAGCCATGGACCGCAAGCATTAAAAATAGACTCAGGGGAAAAAAACGTTATCATGGAGTCCCGTGTAGCTCAGTTGGTAGAGCATGGCGCTTGCAAAGCCAGGGTTGTGGGTTCAATTCCCATGGGGGACCAGTATGAAAATGTATGCACTTACTGCTGGATAAGATTGTCTGCTAAATGACTAAAAAGTACATGTAAAATGGAGGTGACCCTACCGAGCAGTCACAGGTACTGGCCACAAAGTGCCTTTTAACCTCGCTGGGAATGGGACCGTTCTGTGGTAGCAGACGGGCGAGTCGGACTGGAATCTAATTCCCAGGAATGAAAAGCATTGAGCTGGAGACAGCTCATTCCGGGGTTCATATGAACCACAGAGACTGTGTGTGTGTGATAATAGCATGGTTGTGTCCAACTCTGGTTGTTCCCCGACTCCGCTACCAACGACTAATCACCTACAGAGCTCATAACCTGTATCACTAGGCACCTCATAGAGACTAGTGACCTACAGGCTCCAGAATGGCACAGCGGTCTAAGGCACTGCATCTCAGTGCTTGAGGCGTCACTACAGACCCTCTGGTTCGATTCCAGGCTGTATCACAACCGGCCGTGATTGGGAGTCCCATAGGGTGGCGCACAATTGGCCCAGCGTCGTCCGGGTTTGGCCGGTGTAGGCCGTCATTGTAGTTAAAGAAAAAGAAAAAGAAAAGAAAAGAAACAGGCAAGAATCAGCAATGAATCCCAGTAATGAGACACCTACGGGGGAGGGGCGCCCCCTTGTTGACAGTTCCCCAACTTGTCACTCTCACCCTGGAGCCAAGGCACATGACAACCCGCTTGGAGTTTGCCAAAAGGCACCTAAAGACTCTCAGACCATGAGAAACAAGGTCCTCTGGTCTGATGAAACCAAGATTGAACTATTTGGCCTGAATGCCAAGCGTCACGTCTGGAGGAAACCTGGCACCATCCCTACGGTGAAGCATGGTGGTGGCAGCATCATGCTGTGGGGATGTTTTTCAGCGGCAGGGAAGACCAGTCAGGATCGAGGCAAAGATGAACGGAGCAAAGTACAGAGAGATCCTTGATGAAAACCTGCTCCAGAGCGCTCATGACCTCAGACTGGGGCGAAGGTTCACCTTCCAACAGGACAACGACCCTAAGCAAACAGCCAAGACAACGCAGGAGTGGCTTCGGGACAAGTCTCTGAATGTCCTTGAGTGGCCCAGCCAGAGCCCGGACTTGAACCCGATCTAACATCTCTGGAGAGACCTGAAAATAGCTGTGCAGCAACGCTCCCCATCCAACCTGATCTGCAGAGAAGAATGGGAGAAACTCCCCAAATACAGGTGTGCCAAACTTGTAGGGTCATACCCAAGAAGACTCAAGGCTGTAATCGCTGCCAAAGGTGCTTCAACAAAGTACTGAGTAAAGGGTCAGAATACTTACGTAAATGTGATTTTATTTTTTCATTTTTAATAAATGAGCAATAATTTTAATAAAAACCTTTTTTTGCTTTGTCATTATGGGGTATTGTGTGTAGATTGATGAGGAAAAAATTCAATTTAGAATAAGGCTGTAACGTAACATGTGGAAAAAGTCAAGGGGTCTGAAAACTTTTCGAAGGCAATGTACGTTGTGCTTCCGTGAGACTGTATGAAGCCCGGTCCCTTTATGGGCACTGGGGGTTCCGGCAATGGCTGACGCTGTACCCCGTTGGCCATAGCCAAATGTGGGGGCACTGTTGCCACAGTAATATTTTTGTAAAGGGGCGCACTGGTCGCTCAGATCCGTTCTAAGGCCCCTCGCTCCAGAGCCAAGTGCTCTGAGTCTGCTTCCTTATCAGAGCAGTAGCCCCGTTACCTCCCTCCAACTCCAGGAATTGGAAATACGAATAGGTTGCCATAACGCCTGGGGAAAACTAGTACGTTTAATTCATCGGAAGTTAGCCATTCTAGCCAACGTTCGCCAGGAAGCTTTTTAGTGCAAGCTAGGCTAGCTAGCCTCTCAGACCGAAAGTCTCTGTAGGACCAGATCACAGAGGTGTGGGAGAGGCAAGCGGTGTCTGACTGAGGCACGGACGGCCGGGAGTACCCGAAAGTCTCTGTAGGACCAGATCACAGAGGTGTGAGAGAGGCAAGCGGTGTCTGACTGAGGCACGGACGGCCGGGAGTACCCATCGAACCTCTCCCTTCGAGTACCCCCCTCTGACTTAGAGTGTCCTGGCAAGATGGATTTCACATCAGCGTGTTCTTAGTGTCCTGGCAAGATGGATTTCACATCAGCGTGTTCTCAGAGTGTCCTGGCAAGATGGATTTCACATCAGCGTGTTCTTAGAGTGTCCTGGCAAGATGGATTTCACATCAGCGTGTTCTCAGAGTGTCCTGGCAAGATGGATTTCACATCAGCGTGTTCTTAGAGTGTCCTGGCAAGATGGATTTCACATCAGCGTGTTCTTAGTGTCCTGGCAAGATGGATTTCACATCAGCGTGTTCTCAGTGTCCTGGCAAGATGGATTTCACATCAGCGTGAACATTCCTTCCTGGAAGAGCTGTGTTTTAATTCTCAGAACAAAGCTGCACTCCAGATGTTCCAGAAATAGAACTCCGTGGTTCTGATTCTGCCATGCTACACCCCTCTACCTCTCCCCTTCAGGAACCAATAAGCACAACATTAGCCAGCTCATATCAGCCAGCTTTTGAAGGAATAGAACCACTAATCTTCATAATAATATGTAATATATCATATAGTAAGGCCAGCTAACGTATGATGAGCTGAGAGACTGAGTTGACATGTTGTTACAATGCTATATGAAATTGAAACCATATTCATATTAGAGTTACGTGTGTGTGTGTCTGTGCATGCGTTAATAAAGGGAAACTTCTTATTCATCATCTCCAGCACCACCCCAACATGTGTTCTGTAGTAAAACAGATAGAGGAAGATAAGTGTTTCCAATGACATCATCGGTGTGCATCATGTGCTTTGACCAATCATGAGCAGGCATTGCCTACTAGTTGGTTGATTATGTCATCGGAAACACTTAGTCCATTTTGTTACTACAGAACAGAAATGCACAATTTTTCCATGTTAATGTTGGGTGGTGCTGGAGAAGTTGGATATGAAATGTCCCTTTCCTGCTAGACTTACTGCTGTTGGCCAGTTTGAGCTTGGTCTTCTCCCTGGCGCTCCGGAAGATGCTGTTGGCTTTCTCCTCCTCCGCTTTCTCTCCCTCTCCTTTCCTCTTCTGCAGGTCGTTCTGTTTCTTCTTGTAGGTGGGTTTGGGCTGTCTCTTAGCCCTCTGCTCCTGCTTGCTGCTCTCGCTGGCGTCAGAGTCCTCTCCGCTCTCCGAGGCCGAGTCGTGGTCATACGTCCTCTTGCTCCCGCGCCGCGTATTCCTGTCCTCAGCGGCCATCTTGTCCTCCTGACCTTTGACCTCTTCAATCTTCATCTCCACGTCACTGGAGGTGGAGGCAATCAGAGTGACGGTGCAAGGCTTGATCATCTCCATCTCAGACACAGAAGGGCTCACAGTGGTGGTAACAGACTTAGACACAGAGGGGCTCACAGTGGTGGTAACAGACTTAGACACAGAGGGGCTCACAGTGGTGGTAACAGACTTAGACACAGAGGGGCTCACAGTGGTGGTAACAGACTTAGACACAGAGGGGCTCACAGTGGTGGTAACAGACTTAGCCACAGAGGGGCTCACAGTGGTGGTAACAGACTTAGACACAGAGGGGCTCACAGTGGTGGTAACAGACTTAGACACAGAGGGGCTCACAGTGCTGGTAACAGACTTAGACACAGAGGGGCTCACAGTGGTGGTAACAGACTTAGACACAGAGGGGCTCACAGTGGTGGTAACAGACTTAGACACAGAGGGGCTCACAGTGCTGGTAACAGACTTAGACACAGAGGGGCTCACAGTGGTGGTAACAGACTTAGACACAGAGGGGCTCACAGTGCTGGTAACAGACTTAGACACAGAGGGGTTCACAGTGGTGGTAACAGACTTATCAGCCTCCTCTGTTTTAATCATAGTGTTACTGTCCTCGGTTTTAATCATAGTGTTAACATTCCTGTTACTATCCTCCTCTGTTTTAATCATAGTGTTAATATTCCTGTTACTGCCCTCCTCTGTTTTAATCATAGTGTTAATATTCCTGTTACTGCCCTCCTCTGAGTGTCTGGTTAGCCAGGCCTTCTTCAGCTTGTGGTAGTTGGGTTGAGACTGGCTCTGGTTCATCTGGGCTGGCTGGCCATTGGGGAGGGGGCCAGGGCTGGGGCTAGCTCCTGCTTGCTGTGGTCCTGGGCTTGCTGTGGTTCTGTGGTCCTGGGCTGAGGCTGAGGCAAGGGGAGGTGGAGGGGAGATGTGGAGGCTCTCAGAACCACTACAGCTGGAGCTGTTGCTAGGGCCTCTGGACTGCTGGGCTGCTGCTAACGCTGCCTTGTGCTTCTTCAGATGGATAAAGCTCCCAGAGTAGGACTGGCTGGGGCTGGGAGAGACCTGGGTGCTTCTGGCCAGGCTGGGTCTGGGCCCGGGGTGCAGGTTGGGGGATGAGGTCCTGGAGGAGCCCCCCTCCTGTTGCTGGAGCTCAGCCCCTGGCCCTAACCCAGGCCCTGAGTGGAAGGCCCTGCCCTGGGGGCCACAGCTCTCTGTCCTGCTACTGCTGGAGGTTTTGGACCCACAGTAGGTCCTCTCTTCTCTTCTACACAGCACACTGTAGGAGGCCATGTTGGAGGCTGACGTGGTCACATCGCTCCTCATATTGCACACAGAGTTGGCAGCAGCCGAGACAGAGACTGGAAAGGCTCCCTGAGACTGGGACACTCTAATAAAGTTATTCTTGTACTGTTGCACGCAGACTGCCTCCAAGTTAGTGTTTGGCAGGATCACCTTCCCTCCAGACTCCCTGTCTCTCTCTCTCTCCTCGGCCAGTTTCAGGCAGACTGTCTGAGGCCCACCGCCTGGGAACATCCTCCCCGTCAGAGAGTCCTTGGCCGAGGAACAGGTCTTGGCGCCTGGCGAGCCGTCGTACTTAATACACGTAGAGGGCCGGACGATAACAGACGGCGTGGTGGCCCCGGGCTTCCTGCCGTGGCTCCTCTCAGAATGCCATCCCAGCTTGTCATGGCTCTGAGAGTCGCTGGCTCGCAACACCTCGGATGAGGTCATGGCTGCCCCGCCCTTACACACGGCGCTGACCTCCCGTAGCTCGGGCAGAAGGGTGGGCGGTTTCTGCTGCTCAGACACCTTACTGGCCGAGCTGACTGGCTGGATGGGGGTCAGGGTGGGTGGAGACAGACGGCCGTAGCCCGTCTCCTTCCTGTCCAGTGTCTTCTGGATAGGAGGGTGGAACACAGGGGCGCGGTGCAGAGCTGGCATACACCTTAGCTGGGTCTGACTCTGGGTCTGACTCTGGGTCTGACTCTGGGTCTGACTCTGGGTCTGACTGGAAGAAGGGGAGATATCTGGACTAACAGGGCTGACTATGGTACTGAGAGGATACCTCTGCACGGTGGATAGGCCAACCTGCTGGTTCAGCTGCTCTGATATCTTCCCTACCAGACCCTCCCCATCATGCTGGTGTTTGATGAGAGGAGGGGGTTTGGACCTGAACGTTCCCCCCAGAGAGAGACTAGAGGTCGCTGCTGAGCCCTGCTCCCTGCTCACCTTCTCAAAGTACGTGTTGAGCTCTTTAGAGGGGTAGAGACGTGGCGGCTCGTTGACCACACTGTTGGACAGGGTAGTGAAGTAGTTACTCTGGGGGAGACTGTGCTGGGACACGGCCTGCTGTTTAAACTGATACAGGTCTGCTGCAGGCTGCTCCGTCTCCTTCTCCTGATGGAGGCGCTGGGGGTGGGGGTGGGGCAGGGAGGGGAGCGAGGGGAGCGAGGGGATCCGGCGGTATGGGTTAGGCTCCCTGTCAGTCTCACTGGAGCGGATCTTAGCGGTGAAGGGGGCCACCTCGATGCTCTCCTGGAGGATTCGTCTGTTCTCCTCCTTGTACTTACTGGCCCGGTCCCTCTCCCCTGCGTCCTGCTGCTGCTGGACCATCCTCTGTTGCTGTTGTTTATGCTGGGCCTCCAGGTAGAGGTGGTGCAGGTGACCGTCCTTCCCGGTCGGGGTTCTGCTGCGGTCCTGCTCCTGCTTCAGGTGGGCCAGAGTGATGGTTCGGATGGGGTCCACAAAACCCTTGTCCAACTCCCTGAGGAGAGACATAAACACCATTCAGCTACAGACCAGACAGGCATCACAGGCTGTTTCCTAATAAATATACTAATGATTCAGTTAATTTCCTATAAATATAATAACGATTCAGTTAATTTCCTAGTAAATATAATAATGATTCAGTTAATTTCCAAGTAAAAATATTGATTCAGTACATTTCCTAGTAAACACTTTATGATATGACTATTTGATATGATTACAGTGGGGGAAAAAAGTATTTAGTCAGCCACCAATTGTGCAAGTTCTCCTACTTAAAAAGATGAGAGAGGCCTGTAATTTTCATCATAGGTACACGTCAACTATGACAGACAAAATGAGAAAAAATTATCCAGAAAATCACATTGTAGGATTTTTAATGAATTTATTTGCAAATTATGGTGGAAAATAAGTATTTGGTCAATAACAAAAGTTTCTCAATACTTTGTTATATACCCTTTGTTGGCAATGACACAGGTCAAACGTTTTCTGTAAGTCTTCACAAGGTTTTCACACACTGTTGCTGGTATTTTGGCCCATTCCTCCATGCAGATCTCCTCTAGAGCAGTGATGTTTTGGGGCTGTCGCTGGGCAACACGGACTTTCAACTCCCTCCAAAGATTTTCTATGGGGTTGAGATATGGAGACTGGCTAGGCCACTCCAGGACCTTGAAATGATTCTTACGAAGGCACTCCTTCGTTGCCCGGGCGGTGTGTTTGGGATCATTGTCATGCTGAAAGACCCAGCCACGTTTCATCTTCAATGCCCTTGCTGATGGAAGGAGGTTTTCACTCAATCTCACGATACATGGCCCCATTCACTCTTTCCTTTACACGGATCAGTCGTCCTGGTCCCTTTGCAGAAAAACAGCCCCAAAGCATGATGTTTCCACCCCCATGCTTCACAGTAGGTATGGTGTTCTTTGGATGCAACTCAGCATTCTTTGTCCTCCAAACACGACGAGTTGAGTTTTTACCAACAAGTTCTATTTTGGTTTCATCTGACCATATGACATTCTCCCAATCCTCTTCTGGATCATCCAAATGCACTCTAGCAAACTTCAGACGGGCCTGGACATGTACTGGCTTAAGCAGGGGGACATGTCTGGCACTGCAGGATTTGAGTCCCTGGCGGCGTAGTGTGTTACTGATGGTAGGCTTTGTTACTTTGGTCCCAGCTCTCTGCAGGTCATTCACTAGGTCCCCCCGTGTGGTTCTGGGATTTTTGTTCACCGTTCTTGTGATCATTTTGACCCCACGGGGTGAGATCTTGCGTGGAGCCCCAGATCGAGGGAGATTATCAGTGGTCTTGTATGTCTTCCATTTCCTAATAATTGCTCCCACAGTTGATTTCTTCAAACCAAGCTGCTTACCTATTGCAGATTCAGTCTTCCCAGCCTGGTGCAGGTGTACAATTTTGTTTCTGGTGTCCTTTGACAGCTCTTTGGTCTTGGCCATAGTGGAGTTTGGAGTGTGACTGTTTGAGGTTGTGGACAGGTGTCTTTTATACTGATAACAAGTTCAAACAGGTGCCATTAATACAGGTAACGAGTGGAGGACAGAGGAGCCTCTTAAAGAAGAAGTTACAGGTCTGTGAGAGCCAGAAATCTTGCTTGTTTGTAGGTGACCATATACTTATTTTCCACCCTAATTTGCAAATAAATTCATTAAAAATCCTACAATGTGATTTTTTGGAAAGAAAATTCTCAATTTGTCTGTCATAGTTGACGTGTACCTATGATGAAAATTGCAGGCCTCTCTCATCTTTTTAAGTGGGCGAACTTGCACAATTGGTGGCTGACTAAATACTTTTTTCCCCCACTGTATATGACTATTTGATTATATGATATGACTATTTGACTATATGATATGACTATATGATATGACTATATATGATGATATGACTATGGTAAAGCGGCCTTTACTGGTTCTAACAGCGAACCTAATCAGCTTGCTGCCAGCTCTTAGCAAACTGTTGGAAAATAATGATGTTTAACCAAATACAATGCTATTTCTCTGTAAACAAATTAACAACAGACTTTCCGCATGCTTATAGAGAAGGGCACTCAACATGTACTGCACTGACACCAATGACTGATGATTGGTTGAAAGAAATTGATAATAAGAAGATTGTGGGAGCTGTACTGTTAGATTTCAGTGCAGCCTTTGATATTATTGACCATAACCTGTAGTTGAAAAAAACGTATGTGTTATGGCTTTTCAACCTCTGCCATATCGTGGATTCAGAGCTATCTATCTAATAGAACTCAAAGGGTTTTCTTTAATGGTAGCTTCTCTAATGTCAAACATATAAAGTGTGGTGTACCGCAGGGCAGCACTCTAGGCCCTCTACTATTTTCTATTTTTACCAATGACCTGCCACTGGCATTAAACAAAGCATGTGTGTCCATGTACGCTGATGATTCAACCATATACGAATCAGCAACCACAGCTAATGAAGTCACTGAAACCCTTAACAAAGAGTTGCAGTCTGTTTTGGAATGGGTGGCCAGTAATAAACTGGTCCTGAACATCTCTAAAACTAAGAGCATTGTATTCGTACAAATCATTCCCTAAGTTCTAGACCTCAGCTGAATCTGGTAATGAATGGTGTGGCTGTTGAACAAGTTGAGGAGACTAAATGACTTGGTGTTACCTTAGATTGTAAACTGTCATGGTCAAAATATATATATTGAATGGTTGTAAAGATGGGGAGAGGTCTGTCCATAATAAAGAGATGCTCTGCTGTTTTGACACCACACTCCACAAAGCAAGTCCTGCAGACTCTAGTTTTATCTTATCTTGATTATTGTCCAGTCGTGTGGTCCAGTGCTGCAAGGAAAGACCTAGTTAAGCTGCAACTGGCCCAGAACAGACCGGCACGTCTTGCTCTTCATTGTAATCAGAGGACTAATATTAATACTATGCATAACAGTCTCTCTTGGCTAAGAGTTGAGGAGAGACTGACTGCATCACTTTTTATAACAAACAATGTGTTAAACATTCCAAATTGTTTGCATAGTCAACTTACACTCATCTGACACACACACTAACCCCACCAGACATGCCACCAAGGGTCTATTCACAGTCCCCCAAAGCCAGAACATATTCAAGAAAGCATACAGTATTTAATAGAGCCATTAATGCATGGAACTCCCTTCCATCTCATATTGCTCAAATATACAGCAAACCTGGTTTCAAAAAACATATAAAGCAACACCTCACGGCACAACGCTTCTCCCCTACTTGACCTAGATATTTTGTGTGTATGTATTGATGTGTAGGCTATGTGTGCCATTTTAAAATATATGTAGTTCTGTCCTTGAGCTGTTCTTGTTTATTAATGTTCTGTATTATCTCATGTTTTGTGTTCTGGACCCCAGGAAGAGTAGCTGCTTCTTTCCTAATAAAATACCAAATGATGATATGACTACATGATTATATGATATGACTATTTGATATGACATGACCATGACTATATGATATGACTATGACTATATGACCTGACACGACTATATGTCACGACTACAGGACTATACGACAGGACTATACAACAGGACTATACGATAGGACTATATGACAGGACCACACTACCGGTCCAAAGTTTTAGAACACCTGCTCATTCAAGGGTTTTTCTTTATTTGTACTATTTTTTACATTGTAGAATAATAGTGACTACATCAAAACTATGAAATAACACATATGGAATCATGTAGTAACCAAAAAAGTGTTAAACAAATTCTTCAAAGTAGCCACCCTTTGCCTTGATGACAGCTTTGCACATTCTTGGCATTCTCTCAACCAGCTTCATGAGGTAGTCACCTGGAATGCATTTCAATTAACAGGTGTGCCTTTTTAAAAGTTAATTTGTGGAATTTCTTTCCTTCTTAATGCGTTTGAGCCAATCAGTTGTGTTGTGACAAGGCGGGGAGGGGGGGGGGGGGGGGGGGGGGGGTATACAGAAGATAGCCCTATTTGGTAAAAGACCAAGTCCATATTATGGCAAGAACAGCTCAAATAAGCAAAGAGAAACGACAGTCCATCATTACTTTAAGACATGAAGGTCAGTTAATACGGAACATTTAAAAAACATTGAACGTTTTATCAAGTGCAGTGAATGTAGAAAATAGTAAAAATAAAGAAAAACCCTTGAATAAGTAGGTGTTCTAAAACTTTTGACCAGTAGTGGATATGACATTAATACATGATATGACTATATGATATGACATTAATATATGATATGACTATATGATATGACTATATGATATTACATTAATATATGATATGACTATATGATATGACATTAATATATGATATGACATTAATATATGATATGACTATATGATATGACTATATGATATTACATTAATATATGATATGACTATATGATATGACATTAATATATGATATGACATTAATATATGATATGACTATATGATATGACTATATGATATTACATTAATATATGATATGACTATATGATATGACATTAATATATGATATTACATTAATATATGATATGACTATATGATATGACATTAATATATGATATGACATTAATATATGATATGACTATATGATATGACATTAATATATGATGACTATATGATATGACATGACTATATGATATGACTATATGATATCCTGTGTGTGTGTGTGTGTGTGTGTGTGTGTGTGTGTGTGTGTGTGTGTGTGTGTGTGTCTTCGTCCGTGTGTGTGTGTGTGTGTGTTCCTGTGTGTGTGTTCCTGTGTGTGTGTGTGTGTTCCTGTGTGTGTGTGTGTGTGTGTGTGTGTGTGTGTGTGTGTGTGTGTGTGTGTGTGTGTGTGTGTTGTCTTCGTCCGTGTGTGTGTGAGTGTCTACTGTGTGTGTGAGTGTCTAAGGGGCTGAACTGAACAGTGACGACTCACTCCTTGTGAAGATCTCCAGCGGTCTTGGACAGGGGCAGAGGGGGGCTGGCGTGAGGGTTGATCTTGATGAGCCGGTGGGGGTCGGACCGGTGAGGGTCGGCGCTGGCTGGGCGGACCGGGACCGGGACGTGGCTCAGTAGGCCCAGGCTGTCAGAGGAGGAGACAGGGTGCTGGTGGTGCAGCCAAGGGCTGGCCGTGTTCTGGCACAACAACGTACAGAGAGACAGACAGGGTCAGTCTAACAACGTACAGAGAGACAGACAGGGTCAGTCTAACAACGTACAGAGAGACAGACAGGGTCAGACCCAGACATACAGAGAGACAGACAGGGTCAGTCTAACAACATACAGAGAGACAGACAGGGTCAGACCCAGACATACAGAGAGACAGACAGGGTCAGTCCCAGACATACAGAGAGACAGACAGGGTCAGTCTAACAACATACAGAGAGACAGACAGGGTCAGTCTAACAACATACAGAGAGACAGACAGGGTCAGACCCAGACATACAGAGAGACAGACAGGGTCAGACCCAGACATACAGAGAGACAGACAGGGTCAGTCTAACAACATACAGAGAGACAGACAGGGTCAGACCCAGACATACAGAGAGACAGACAGGGTCAGTCTAACAACATACAGAGAGACAGACAGGGTCAGTCTAACAACATACAGAGAGACAGACAGGGTCAGACCCAGACATACAGAGAGACAGACAGGGTCAGACCCAGACATACAGAGAGACAGACAGGGTCAGACCCAGACATACAGAGAGACAGACAGGGTCAGTCTAACAACATACAGAGAGACAGACAGGGTCAGTCTAACAACATACAGAGAGACAGACAGGGTCAGACCCAGACATACAGAGAGACAGACAGGGTCAGTCTAACAACATACAGAGAGACAGACAGGGTCAGACTAACAACATACAGAGAGACAGACAGGGTCAGTCTAACAACATACAGAGAGACAGACAGGGTCAGTCTAACAACATACAGAGAGACAGACAGGGTCAGTCTAACAACATACAGAGAGACAGACAGGGTCAGTCTAACAACATACAGAGAGACAGACAGGGTCAGTCTAACAACATACAGAGAGACAGACAGGGTCAGACCCAGACATACAGAGAGACAGACAGGGTCAGTCTAACAACATACAGAGAGACAGACAGGGTCAGTCTAACAACATACAGAGAGACAGACAGGGTCAGTCTAACAACATACAGAGAGACAGACAGGGTCAGTCTAACAACATACAGAGAGACAGACAGGGTCAGTCTAACAACATACAGAGAGACAGACAGGGTCAGTCTAACAACATACAGAGAGACAGACAGGGTCAGACCCAGACATACAGAGAGACAGACAGGGTCAGTCTAACAACATACAGAGAGACAGACAGGGTCAGTCTAACAACATACAGAGAGACAGACAGGGTCAGTCTAACAACATACAGAGAGACAGACAGGGTCAGTCTAACAACATACAGAGAGACAGACAGGGTCAGTCTAACAACATACAGAGAGACAGACAGGGTCAGTCTAACAACATACAGAGAGACAGACAGGGTCAGTCTAACAACATACAGAGAGACAGACAGGGTCAGTCTAACAACATACAGAGAGACAGACAGGGTCAGTCTAACAACATACAGAGAGACAGACAGGGTCAGTCTAACAACATACAGAGAGACAGACAGGGTCAGTCTAACAACATACAGAGAGACAGACAGGGTCAGACCCAGACATACAGAGAGACAGACAGGGTCAGACCCAGACATACAGAGAGACAGACAGGGTCAGTCTAACAACATACAGAGAGACAGACAGGGTCAGTCTAACAACATACAGAGAGACAGACAGGGTCAGACCCAGACATACAGAGAGACAGACAGGGTCAGTCTAACAACATACAGAGAGACAGACAGGGTCAGTCTAACAACATACAGAGAGACAGACAGGGTCAGTCTAACAACATACAGAGAGACAGACAGGGTCAGTCTAACAACATACAGAGAGACAGACAGGGTCAGACCCAGACATACAGAGAGACAGACAGGGTCAGACCCAGACATACAGAGAGACAGACAGGGTCAGTCTAACAACATACAGAGAGACAGACAGGGTCAGACCCAGACATACAGAGAGACAGACAGGGTCAGACCCAGACATACAGAGAGACAGACAGGGTCAGTCCCAGACATACAGAGAGACAGACAGGGTCAGTCTAACAACATACAGAGAGACAGACAGGGTCAGACCCAGACATACAGAGAGACAGACAGGGTCAGTCCCAGACATACAGAGAGACAGACAGGGTCAGTCCCAGACATACAGAGAGACAGACAGGGTCAGTCTAACAACATACAGAGAGACAGACAGGGTCAGTCTAACAACATACAGAGAGACAGACAGGGTCAGTCTAACAACATACAGAGAGACAGACAGGGTCAGTCCCAGACATACAGAGAGACAGACAGGGTCAGTCTAACAACATACAGAGAGACAGACAGGGTCAGACCCAGACATACAGAGAGACAGACGGGGTCAGACCCAGATATACAGGACTGGTAGATGTGAACTGGAGGTAACACATTACCTACTAACAGAACCTATAACTAGGATATCCCCTACCTACTAACAGAACCTATAACTAGGATATCCCCTACCTACTAACAGAACCTATAACTAGGATATCCCCTACCTACTAACAGAACCTATAACTAGGATATCCCCTACCTACTAACAGAACCTTTAACTAGGATATCCCCTACCTACTAACAGAACCTTTAACTAGGATATCCCCTACCTACTAACAGAACCTTTAACTAGGATATCCCCTACCTACTAACAGAACCTTTAACTAGGATATCCCCTACCTACTAACAGAACCTATAACTAGGATATCCCCTACCTACTAACAGAACCTATAACTAGGATATCCCCTACCTACTAACATAACCTATAACTAGGATATCCCCTACCTACTAACAGAACCTATAACTAGGATATCCCCTACCTACTAACAGAACCTATAACTAGGATATCCCCTACCTACTAACAGAACCTTTAACTAGGATATCCCCTACCTACTAACATAACCTATAACTAGGATATCCCCTACCTACTAACAGAACCTATAACTAGGATATCCCCTACCTACTAACAGAACCTTTAACTAGGATATCCCCTACCTACTAACAGAACCTATAACTAGGATATCCCCTACCTACTAACAGAACCTTTAACTATGATATCCCCTACCTACTAACAGAACCTTTAACTAGGATATCCCCTACCTACTAACAGAACCTTTAACTAGGATATCCCCTACCTACTAACAGAACCTTTAACTAGGATATCCCCTACCTACTAACAGAACCTATAACTAGGATATCCCCTACCTACTAACATAACCTTTAACTAGGATATCCCCTACCTACTAACATAACCTTTAACTAGGATATCCCCTACCTACTAACATAACCTATAACTAGGATATCCCCTACCTACTAACAGAACCTTTAACTAAGATATCCCCTACCTACTAACAGAACCTTTAACTAGGATATCCCCTACCTACTAACAGAACCTTTAACTAGGATATCCCCTACCTACTAACAGAACCTTTAACTAGGATATCCCCTACCTACTAACAGAACCTTTAACTAGGATATCCCCTACCTACTAACATAACCTTTAACTAGGATATCCCCTACCTACTAACATAACCTATAACTAGGATATCCCCTACCTACTAACAGAACCTTTAACTAGGATATCCCCTACCTACTAACAGAACCTTTAACTAGGATATCCCCTACCTACTAACAGAACCTTTAACTAGGATATCCCCTACCTACTAACAGAACCTTTAACTAGGATATCCCCTACCTACTAACAGAACCTATAACTAGGATATCCCCTACCTACTAACAGAACCTTTAACTAGGATATCCCCTACCTACTAACAGAACCTATAACTAGGATATCCCCTACCTACTAACATAACCTTTAACTAGGATATCCCCTACCTACTAACAGAACCTATAACTAGGATATCCCCTACCTACTAACAGAACCTTTAACTAGGATATCCCCTACCTACTAACAGAACCTTTAACTAGGATATCCCCTACCTACTAACAGAACCTATAACTAGGATATCCCCTACCTACTAACAGAACCTTTAACTAGGATATCCCCTACCTACTAACAGAACCTTTAACTAGGATATCCCCTACCTACTAACAGAACCTATAACTAGGATATCCCCTACCTACTAACAGAACCTTTAACTAGGATATCCCCTACCTACTAACATAACCTTTAACTAGGATATCCCCTACCTACTAACAGAACCTATAACTAGGATATCCCCTACCTACTAACAGAACCTTTAACTAGGATATCCCCTACCTACTAACAGAACCTTTAACTAGGATATCCCCTACCTACTAACAGAACCTTTAACTAGGATATCCCCTACCTACTAACAGAACCTTTAACTAGGATATCCCCTACCTACTAACAGAACCTTTAACTAGGATATCCCCTACCTACTAACAGAACCTATAACTAGGATATCCCCTACCTACTAACAGAACCTATAACTAGGATATCCCCTACCTACTAACAGAACCTATAACTAGGATATCCCCTACCTACTAACAGAACCTTTAACTAGGATATCCCCTACCTACTAACAGAACCTTTAACTAGGATATCCCCTACCTACTAACAGAACCTATAACTAGTATATCCCCTACCTACTAACAGAACAGAATAACAAATAACCTGAAAACTCAGGACAGTGGTCTTTACAAACTGAACATGAGAGATATGCTACAGTAGCTAGCTGTTTAAACTGGCAACATGAGCATAGTTGCTATGCTACAGCAGCAAGCTGTTTAAACTGGCAACATGAGCATAGTTGCTATGCTACAGCAGCAAGCTGTTTAAACTGGCAACATGAGCATAGTTGAAATGCTACAGTAGCTAGCTGTTTAAACTGGCAACATGAGCATAGTTGAAATGCTACAGCAGCAAGCTGTTTAAACTGGCAACATGAGCATAGTTGAAATGCTACAGCAGCTAGCTGTTTAAACTGGCAACATGAGCATAGTTTAAATGCTACAGCAGCAAGCTGTTTAAACTGGCAACATGAGCATAGTTGCTATGCTACTGTTGCTAGGAAGACGTCATAATAGAAGCAGTAGTAGAACAGGAAGAAGAGTTGTAGAAGAATAGAATCTGGCTGTTTGGTACTCACCCTCCTCATGTTGGTCTCAGAGTTTACAGTGTTTTCGGGGTGCACCCACTTGGACCCGGGCATGTTGAGTCCTGGGGGGTAGGAGCGGGTCCCGTTGGGGTACTGCCAGATAATGGGGTACAGCCCCAGCTGGTTGTATGAGGCTGAGGTGTGGCTGTGTGTCTGGGAAAGCAGGGATCCAGGGGGCTGGGGGTGTTGGGCTAGACCCAGGTGCCCCAGCCCTGAGGAGTCTAGACGGGGATGACCCCCCAGCAGGGGGCCTGGAGGCAGGCCAGAGAGCACCCCGGAGAGGAGGTGGTGGGAGTGGGAGGAGGGCAGGAGGTGAGAGGTGAGGTGGTGGGGGTGGAGCTGGGGGTGCAGATAGGACACGTGGTTGGACTCCTGGTCGGGACGGACCAGCGCAGGGTCCCGGTACACGGTGAAAAGCTCCTTCTTATCAATGATTAGCGGGCTCTTAGTGCAAGAACCTGGCGACGCTGTCCCTCGGGCCAGGACGGGCTTAAAGCTGGAGCGAGGGGGGTTGTCCGGGTAACGGACTTTATGCTTGGACACCTCCGGGGAGGTGAGGGGTTTGGGTTTAGACCCAGTCTCCAGAACACTGTGTGTTTTAGACTTGATGATGTCAGAGGAGCAGAGGGGCTTAGGCTTCAGGGCCTCTGGGGAGGGGAGGGGCTTGGGGACATCAGGGGAGGGGCTTAGCTTGTGCCACTTCCTGGCCTCGTCAGCCAATGAGGCGTTCTTAATGCAGGGCACCATGGAGGAATATAGCTGCTGCTGAACCTTCTCTCTCTCTGCTACAGCAGCAGACTCACTGACTGATGTTATAGGTCTGATCACCACTGAATGGACAAACTCCATCTTACTGCCCAGGCTACCTGCTATGTGCTGCTGCTCTATCTCTGGCTTCCTACACTCGGACACCGAGGGAGGCTGGTTCCGTAGGTTACACTCTGACACCGAGGGAGGCTGGTTCCGTAGGTTACACTCTGACACCGAGGGAGGCTGGTTCCGTAGGTTACACTCTGACACCGAGGGAGGCTGGTTCCGTAGGTTACACTCTGACACCGAGGGAGGCTGGTTCCGTAGGTTACACTTTGACACTGAGGGAGGCTGGTTCCGTAGGTTACACTCTGACACCGAGGGAGGCTGGTTCCGTAGGTTACACTCTGACACCGAGGGAGGCTGGTTCCGTAGGTTACACTCGGACACTGAGGGAGGCTGGTTCCGTAGGTTACACTCTGACACTGGGGGAGGCTGGTTCCGTAGGTTACACTCTGACACTGGGGGAGGCTGGTTCCGTAGGTTACACTCTGACACTGAGGGAGGCTGGTTCCGTAGGTTACACTCTGACACCGAGGGAGGCTGGTTCCGTAGGTTACACTCTGACACCGAGGGAGGCTGGTTCCGTAGGTTACACTCTGACACCGAGGGAGGCTGGTTCCGTAGGTTACACTCTGACACTGAGGGAGGCTGGTTCCGTAGGTTACACTCGGAGGGGCTCTTACGAAGGGGAGAGGAAGGGGACACAGGGGGGTTTAGCACCAAATGTCTGCTGGGCTCAGAGATGTAGGAGGGCTCAGATGGATTCTGGGAGGCCAGCAGGGCCGAGACGGCCTCAGAGTTCTCCTGGGAGGCCATGTGTGCGTTAGCGTCCTCTGCTGTGATGTCGATTACATACTGAGAGGGGGTCTGGGTCCTGGTGGCCATCCCAACGCTGGTGTACTGGTCCTTGGACTGGGGATGGGTCTGGGAGGGGGCTTTCATAGTGCTGTTGGTCTCTATGATGCCCTCCCCTTGGCCCTCAGAGGGGGCAGAGCCCAGAGAGGAGGAGGCCAGGGGAGGGGGCTGCTGCTGTTGCAGGGGAGACCGCTCCCCCTGTCGCTGGGATGACCTCTGCTCCCTGTCGGCTGACGACGGCTGAGACTCCGCCTTCTGAAGCTCCTCACCCCAGGGGGAGAGACAGCCTATCAGAGCAGACTCCTTCCCAGTCTTAGAACCCTGGGTCTTGTGCCGCTCCTGGCCGGCCTTTCCTTTTAGCTCCTCCTCAGAGGAGGAGTCTGCCGTCCTGGTTCTCTTGGTAGACATCTCAGAGTCACTGCCCTCAGAGAAGTCTGACCTCACTGTCGTCTCGGTTTTCAGTCTTTTCAAACCTGATTTCTTCTCCTCTTCCTCCTCCGCTTTCCTCCGCTTGTTCACAGCCATCTGCTTGCTGCTCATACTTTTAGACAAGTCTGGAGAGATGAATCATAGAAGGGTAATATATTAGAGAAGTCTGGAGAGATGAATCATAGAAGGATAATATATTAGAGAAGTCTGGAGAGATGAATCATAGGATGGTAATATATTAGAGAAGTCTGGAGAGATGAATCATAGGAGGGTAATATATTAGAGAAGTCTGGAGAGATGAATCATAGGAGGGTAATATATTAGAGAAGTCTGGAGAGATTAATCATAGGAGGGTAATATATTAGAGAAGTCTGGAGAGATGAATCATAGGAGGGTAATATATTAGAGAAGTCTGGAGAGATGAATCATAGGAGGGTAATATATTAGAGAAGTCTGGAGAGATTAATCATAGGAGGGTAATATATTAGAGAAGTCTGGAGAGATTAATCATAGGAGGGTAATATATTAGAGAAGTCTGGAGAGATGAATCATAGGAGGGTAATATATTAGAGAAGTCTGGAGAGATGAATCATAGGAGGGTAATATATTAGAGAAGTCTGGAGAGATTAATCATAGAAGGATAATATATTAGAGAAGTCTGGAGAGATGAATCATAGGAGGGTAATATATTAGAGAAGTCTGGAGAGATTAATCATAGGAGGGTAATATATTAGAGAAGTCTGGAGAGATTAATCATAGGAGGGTAATATATTAGAGAAGTCTGGAGAGATGAATCATAGGAGGGTAATATATTAGAGAAGTCTGGAGAGATGAATCATAGGAGGGTAATATATTAGAGAAGTCTGGAGAGATGAATCATAGGAGGGTAATATATTAGAGAAGTCTGGAGAGATGAATCATAGAAGGGTAATATATTAGAGAAGTCTGGAGAGATGAATCATAGGAGGGTAATATATTAGAGAAGTCTGGAGAGATGAATCATAGGAGGGTAATATATTAGAGAAGTCTGGAGAGATGAATCATAGAAGGGTAATATATTAGAGAAGTCTGGAGAGATGAATCATAGGAGGGTAATATATTAGAGAAGTCTGGAGAGATGAATCATAGGAGGGTAATATATTAGAGAAGTCTAAATGACAAGCAGCAGTACACAGCATCAGTCCTAGACTGTGTCCCAAATGGCACCCTATTCCTTACATAGTGCATTATGAGCCCTGGTCAAAAGCAGTGCACTATATAGTGAACAGGGTGACATTTGGGACGCAGCCCTAACGGGTCTTTAAGCAGTGTGTTAACGTGATGAATGGAGCTGTGTAGCTGATGTCTCTAACATGATGTCATCCTCCTCTTCCATTAAACCCTGATTGGATCCTAAGTGCTGCATTACACATATGATAGATGAGCCTAGTTACATTTATACACACTGTACATTTCTCTAAGACCATCCAGCACTTCCTGTATCTGTCCTTCTGGCACACAGACAATGTTCTTGGAGAACCTTGGCCAGAGTCTGCTACAGTCCTGGACGTAAAGGACACAGATACCCTCATCTGGTTGCTAGCGTAGGGAGTAATGCTCCTAGAGTAGGGAGTAATGCTCCTAGAGTAGGGAGTAATGCTCCTAGAGTAGGGAGTAATGCTCCTAGAGTAGGGAGTAATGCTCCTAGCGTAGGGAGTAATGCTCCTAGCGTAGGGAGTAATGCTCCTAGCGTAGGGAGTAATGCTCCTAGCGTAGGGGGTAATGCTCCTAGAGTAGGAATGCTCCTAGCGTAGGGAGTAATGCTCCTAGCGTAGGGAGTAATGCTCCTAGAGTAGGGGGTAATGCTCCTAGCGTAGGGAGTAATGCTCCTAGCGTAGGGAGTAATGCTCCTAGCGTAGGGAGTAATGCTCCTAGCGTAGGGAGTAATGCTCCTAGAGTAGGGAGTAATGCTCCTAGACTGCTGTTATAACTCCTGCAGTTTATCAGCAACTCCAAGTCTTAAACAGCGTCCTGCTGTCTTCAGGTCAATAAACACATTGACAAAACATGCTAAGACTCCAGCCACCGAAGTCATAGACTGTTCTCTCTGCTACCACATGGCAAGTGTTATGGATGCACTAAGTGTGGAATCAACAGGACCCTGAACAGCTTCTACCCCCAAGCCTTTAGACTGCTGAACAGTTAGTTAAATAGTTAACCAATAGTTACCCAAACTATCTGCATTGACCCTTCATGTACTAACCCTTTTGACTCATCACATACGCTGCTGCTACTGTTTATTATCTATCCTATTGCCTATTCACTTTATTCCTAGTTATATGTACAGTCGTGGTCAAAAGTTTTGAAAATGACACAAGTATTGGTCTTAACAAAGTTCGCTGCTTCAGTGTTATGAGATATTTTTGCCAGATGTTACTATGGTATACTGAAGTATAATTACAAGCATTCCATAAGTGTCAAAGGCTTTTATTGACAATTACATTAAGTTTATGCAAAGAGTCAATATTTGCAGTGTTGACCCTTCTTTTTCCAAGACCTCTGCAAACCGCCCTGGCATGCTGTCAATTAACTTCTGGGCCACATCCTGACTGATGGCAGCCCATTCTTGCATAATCAATGCTTGGAGTTTGTCAGAATTTGTGGGTTTTTGTTTGCCCACCCGCCTCTTGAGGATCGACCACAAGTTCTCAATGGGATTAAGGTCTGGGGAGTTTCCTGGCCATGGACCCAAAATGTAGATGTTTTGTTCCCCGAGCCACTTAGTTATCACTTTTGCCTTATGGCAAGGTGCTCCATCAAGCTGGAAAAGGCATTTGTCGTCACCAAACTGTTCTTGGATGGTTGGGAGAAGTTGCTCTCTGAGGATGTGTTGGTACCATTCTTTATTAATGGCTGTGTTCTTAAGGTCCCACAGTTGACAGTGCATGTCAGAGCAAAAACCAAGCCATGAGGTCGAAGGAATTGTCCGAGACAGGATTGTGTCAAGGCACAAATCTGGGGAAGGGTACCAAAACATTTCTGCAGCATTGAAGGTCCCCAAGAACACAGTGGCCTCCATGATTCTTAAATTGAAGAAGTTTGGAACCACCAAGACACTTCCTAGAGCTGGCCGCCCGGCCAAACTGAGCAATCGGGGGAGAAGGGCCTTGGTCAGGGAGGTGACCAAGAACCTGATGGTCACTCTGACAGAGCTCCAGAGTTTCTCGGTGGAGATTGAAGAACCTTCCAGAAGGACAACCATCTCTGCAGCACTCCATCAATCAGGCCTTTATGGTAGAGTGGCCAGATGGAAGCCACTCTTCAGTAAAAGGCCTGCTTGGATTTTGCCAAAAGGCACCTAAAGACTCTGACCATGAGAAACAAGATTTGTTCTGGTCTGATGAAACCAAGATTGAACTCTTTGGCCTGAATGCCAAGCGTCACGTCTGGAGGAAACCTGGCACCATCCCTACGGTGAAGCATGGTGGTGGCAGCATCATGCTGTGGGGATGTTTTTCTGAGGTAGGGACTGGGAGACTAGTCAGGATCGAAGGAAAGATGAATGGAGCAAAGTACAGAGAGATCCTTGATGAAAACCTGCTCCAGAGCGCTCAGGACCTCAGACTGGGGCGAAGGTTCACCTTCCAACAGGACAACGACCCTAAGCACACAGCCAAGACAACACAGGAGTGGCTTCGAGACAAGTCTCTGAATGTCCTTGAGTAGCCCAGCTAGAGCCCGGACTTGAACCCGATCTAACATCTCTGGAGAGACCTGAAAATAGCTGTGCAGCAACACTCCCCATCCAACCTGACAGAGCTTGAGAGGATCTGCAGAGAAGAATGGGAGAAACTCCCCAAATACAGGTGTGCCAAGCTTGTAGCGTCATACTCAAGAAGACTTGAGGCTGTAATCGCTGCCTAAGGTGCTTCAACAAAGTACTGAGTAAAGGGTCTGAATACTTATGTAAATGTTATATTTCAGTATATATATTTGTATACATTTGCAAAATGTCTAAAACCCAGTTTTTGCTTTGTCATAATGGGGTATTGTGTGTAGATTGATGAGGGGAAAAAACGATTTAATCAATTTCAGAATAAGGCAGTACTGTAACAAATTGTGTAAAAAGTCAAGGGGTCTGAATCCTTTCTGAATGCACTGTACTAAAGCTTTTACAGCTCTACTCCTCTCAGGTCAATGGAACAGTTTAATGATACAGTACATGAATAAAACAGGTGGAATTCAAGTAGACTCTTATTGCATCTTCACCATCTACTCCTCCTCAACTTTCCCTCTATCCTCCTCCTCCTCCTCACCTTTCCCTTTATCCTCCTCCTCCTCCTCCTCACCTTTCCCTTTATCCTCCTCACCTCTCCCTCTATCCTCCTCCTCCTCCTCACCTCTCCCTCTATCCTCCTCCTCCTCCTCACCTTTCCCTCTATCCTCCTCCTCCTCACCTCTCCCTCTATCCTCCTCCTCCTCACCTCTCCCTTTATCCTCCTCCTCCTCACCTCGCTCTTTATCCTCCTCCTCACCTCTCCCTCTATCCTCCTCCTCACCTTTCCCTTTATCCTCCTCCTCCTCCTCACCTCTCCCTCTATCCTCCTCCTCCTCCTCACCTTTCCCTCTATCCTCCTCCTCCTCACCTTTCCCTTTATCCTCCTCCTCCTCACCTCTCCCTCTATCCTCCTCCTCCTCACCTCTCCCTTTATCCTCCTCCTCCTCACCTCTCCCTCTATCCTCCTCCTCCTCACCTCTCCCTCTATCCTCCTCCTCACCTCTCCCTCTATCCTCCTCCTCACCTCTCCCTCTATCCTCCTCCTCCTCACCTCTCCCTCTATCCTCCTCCTCACCTTTCCCTTTATCCTCCTCCTCCTCACTTCTCCCGTTATCCTCCTCCTCCTCACCTCCCCCTTTATCCTCCTCCTCACCTCTCCCTTTATCCTCCTCCTCCTCACCTCTCCCTTTATCCTCCTCCTCCTCACCTCTCCCTTTATCCTCCTCACCTCTCCCTCTATCCTCCTCCTCACCTCTCCCTCTATCCTCCTCCTCACCTCTCCCTTTATCCTCCTCCTCCTCACCTCTCCCTTTATCCTCCTCCTCCTCACCTTTCCCTTTATCCTCCTCCTCCTCACCTCTCCCTCTATCCTCCTCCTCACCTCTCCCTTTATCCTCCTCCTCACCTCTCCCTTTATCCTCCTCCTCCTCACCTCTCCCTTTATCCTCCTCCTTCTCACCTCTCCCTTTATCCTCCTCCTCCTCCTCCTCCTCCTCACCTCTCCCTTTATCCTCCTCCTCACCTCTCCCTCTATCCTCCTCCTCCTCACCTCTCCCTTTATCCTCCTCCTCACCTCTCCCTTTATCCTCCTCCTCACCTCTCCCTTTATCCTCCTCCTCCTCACCTCTCCCTTTATCCTCCTCCTCACCTCTCCCTTTATCCTCCTCCTCCTCACCTCTCCCTTTATCCTCCTCCTCCTCACCTCTCCCTTTATCCTCCTCCTCACCTCTCCCTTTATCCTCCTCCTCACCTCTCCCTTTATCCTCCTCCTCACCTCTCCCTCTATCCTCCTCCTCACCTCTCCCTTTATCCTCCTCCTCACCTCTCCCTCTATCCTCCTCCTCACCTCTCCCTTTATCCTCCTCCTCCTCATCTCTCCCTTTATCCTCCTCCTCCTCACCTCTCCCTCTATCCTCCTCCTCACCTCTCCCTCTATCCTCCTCCTCCTCACCTCTCCCTCTATCCTCCTCCTCCTCACCTCTCCCTCTATCCTCCTCCTCCTCACCTCTCCCTTTATCCTCCTCCTCCTCACCTCTCCCTCTATCCTCCTCCTCACCTCTCCCTCTATCCTCCTCCTCACCTCTCCCTCTATCCTCCTCCTCACCTCTCCCTTTATCCTCCTCCTCCTCTTCCTCACCTCCCATCATCATCATCAACCTCACCTCCACTCCTTGCTCTCTCGTTGCTGTCCAGTTTGTCTTCTTTGCCCTTGGTGTCATCATCAGGGACACTGCTGTCAGATCCCTTCCTCCTGGAGAAGCGAGGGCCACGTTGCTGCTGTGTCTGTCCCTGGCAAGGGGAGTGCTGCGCTGGGGCTTGCTGGCTCTGGGACCCGCCCTGACCTTGACCCTGCTGCTGCTGGGTGGTGACCCCTGACCCCTGCTTCACCGCACCACCAGAGGAGTTCATGACTGGTCTGGGGCTGTTGGCTTGGGCGCGGGTGTAGTGACCCTGTAGAGGTTGACGACAGAGAACAGACACACCAAGGATGGTGTTGGTTAGTGACAGGAGGACAGAGACAGAGGGGTTTCAGGATGTCACATTTGATCTTTTTTGATAATTCACCAACAAGAACGATCCACAATGGGAGAGAAGGACAGAATGATCCACAATGGGAGAGAATGACAGAATGATCCACAATGGGAGAGAATGACAGAATGATCCACAATGGGAAAGAATGACAGAATGATCCACAATGGGAGAGAAGGAAATAATGATCCACAATGGGAAAGAAAAACAGAATGATCCACAATGGGAAAGAAGGACAGACTGATCCACAATGGGAAAGAAGGACAGACTGATCCACAATGGGAAAGAAGGACAGAATGATCCACAATGGGAAAGAAGGACAGAATGATCCACAATGGGAAAGAAGGACAGAATGACCCACAATGGGAAAGAAGGACAGAATGACCCACAATGGGAGAGAAGGACAGAATGACCCACAATGGGAGAGAAGGACAGAATGACCCACAATTGGAAAGAAGGACAGAATGACCCACAATGGGAAAGAAGGACAGAATGATCCACAATGGGAAAGAAGGACAGATTGATCCACAATGGGAGAGAATGACAGAATGATCCACAATGGGAGAGAATGACAGAATGATCCACAATGGGAAAGAATGACAGAATGATCCACAATGGGAGAGAAGGAAATAATGATCCACAATGGGAAAGCAGAACAGAATGATCCACAATGGGAAAGAAGGAAATAATGATCCACAATGGGAAAGAAGGACAGAATGATCCACAATGGGGGAGAAGGACCGAATGATCCACAATGGGAAAGAAGAACAGAATGATCCACAATGGGACAGAATGACAGAATGATCCACAATGGGAAAGAAGGTCAGAATGATCCAGAATGGGGGAGAATGACAGAATGATCCACAATGGGAAAGAAGGACAGAATGATCCACAATGGGAAAGAAGAACAGAATGATCCACAATGGGAAAGAAGGAAATAATGATCCACAATGGGAAAGAAGGACAGAATGATCCACAATGGGAAAGAAGGACAGAATGATCAACAATGGGAGAGAAGGACAGAATGATCCACAATGGGAGAGAAGGACAGAATGATCCACAATGGGAGAGAATGACAGAATGATCCACAATGGGAGAGAATGACAGAATGATCCACAATGGGAGAGAAGGAAATAATGATCCACAATGGGAAAGAAAAACAGACTGATCCACAATGGGAAAGAAGGACAGACTGATCCACAATGGGAAAGAAGGACAGACTGATCCACAATGGGAAAGAAGGACAGAATGATCCACAATGGGAAAGAAACACAGAATGATCCACAATGGGAAAGAAGGACAGAATGACCCACAATGGGAGAGAAGGACAGAATGACCCACAATGGGAGAGAAGGACAGAATGACCCACAATTGGAAAGAAGGACAGAATGACCCACAATGGGAAAGAAAGACAGAATGATCCACAATGGGAAAGAAGGACAGATTGATCCACAATGGGAGAGAATGACAGAATGATCCACAATGGGAGAGAATGACAGAATGATCCACAATGGGAAAGAATGACAGAATGATCCACAATGGGAGAGAAGGAAATAATGATCCACAATGGGAAAGCAGAACAGAATGATCCACAATGGGAAAGAAGGAAATAATGATCCACAATGAGAAAGAAGAACAGAATGATCCACAATGGGAAAGAAGGACAGAATGATCCACAATGGGGGAGAAGGACCGAATGATCCACAATGGGAAAGAAGAACAGAATGATCCACAATGGGACAGAATGACAGAATGATCCACAATGGGAAAGAAGGTCAGAATGATCCAGAATGGGGGAGAATGACAGAATGATCCACAATGGGAAAGAAGGACAGAATGATCCACAATGGGAAAGAAGAACAGAATGATCCACAATGGGAAAGAAGGAAATAATGATCCACAATGGGAAAGAACAGAAGGATCCACAATGGGAAAGAAGGACAGAATGATCCACAATGAGAGAGAAGGACAGAATGATCCACAATAGGAAAGAAGGACAGAATGATCCACAATGGGACAGAATGACAAAATGATCCACAATGGGAAAGAAGAACAGAATGATCCACAATGGGAGAGAAGGACATAATGATCCACAACGGGAAAGAATGACAGAATGATCCACAATGGGAAAGAAGGACAGAATGATCCACAATGGGAGAGAAGAACATAATGATCCACAACGGGACAGAATGACAGAATGATCCACAATGGGACAGAATGACAAAATGATTCACAATGGGAAAGAAGAACAGAATGATCCACAATGGGAGAGAAGGACATAATGATCCACAACGGGAAAGAATGACAGAATGATCCACAATGGGAAAGAAGGACAGAATGATCCACAATGGGAGAGAAGAACATAATGATCCACAACGGGACAGAATGACAGAATGATCCACAATGGGACAGAAGGACAGAATGATCCACAATGGGACAGAAGGACAGAATGATCCACAATGGGACAGAATGACCCACAATGGGAGAGAAGAACAGAATGATCCACAATGGGAGAGAAGGACATAATGATCCACAATGGGAAAGAAGAACAGAATGATCCACAATGGGAGAGAAGAACATAATGATCCACCATGGGACAGAATGACAGAAGGACAGAATGATCCACAATGGGACAGAAGGACAGAATGATCCACAATGGGACAGAATGATCCACAATGGGACAGAATGACCCACAATGGGAGAGAAGAACAGAATGATCCACAATGGGAAAGAAGGAAATAATGATCCACAATGGGAAAGAAGTACAGAATGATCCACAATGGGAAAGAAGAACAGAATGATCCACAATGGGAGAGAAGGACATAATGATCCACAATGGGAGAGAAGGACAGAATGATCCACAATGGGAGAGAAGAACATAATGATCCACAACGGGACAGAATGACAGAATGATCCACAATGGGACAGAATGACAGAATGATCCACAATGGGACAGAAGGACAGAATGATCCACAATGGGAAAGAATGACCCACAATGGGAGAGAAGAACAGAATGATCCACAATAGGAAAGAAGGACAGAATGATCCACAATGGGACAGAATGACAAAATGATCCACAATGGGAAAGAAGAACAGAATGATCAACAATGGGAGAGAAGGACATAATGATCCACAACGGGAAAGAATGACAGAATGATCCACAATGGGAAAGAAGTACAGAATGATCCACAATGGGAGAGAAGAACATAATGATCCACAATGGGAGAGAAGAACAGAATGATCCACAACGGGACAGAAGGACAGAATGATCCACAATGGGAAAGAAGGACAGAATGATCCACAATGGGAAAGAAGGACAAAATGATCCACAATGGGAAAGAAGGACAGAATGATCCACAATGGGACAGAAACCCAGAATGATCCACAATGGGAAAGAAGGACAGAATGATCCACAATGGGACAGAAGGACAGAATGATCCACAACGGGACAGAAGGACAGAATGATCCACAATGGGACAGAAGGACAGAATGATCCACAATGGGAAAGAAGGACAGAATGATCCACAATGGGAGAGAAGAACAGAATGATCCACAACGGGACAGAAGGACAGAATGATCCACAATGGGAAAGAAGGACAGAATGATCCACAATGGGAAAGAAGGACAGAATGATCCACAATGGGAAAGAAGGACAGAATGATCCACAATGGGAAAGAAGGACAGAATGATCCACAATGGGAGAGAAGAACAGAATGATCCACAACGGGACAGAAGGACAGAATGATCCACAATGGGAAAGAAGGACAGAATGATCCACAATGGGAAAGAAGGACAGAATGATCCACAATGGGAAAGAAGGACAGAATGATCCACAATGGGAGAGAAGGACAGAATGATCCACAATGGGACAGAAGGACAGAATAGTGCTACAGCACTATCACTCTGCTGCCTGACTTAGCACAGGAACATTCTTTAAGACTTCTAATTTAGCTTGAAAGGAGAGTTCCTGTGGCTGGCCAGATCTCATCCATCCATCATGATCACCTGTCCTGTGATCTAATATCTCAACTCTCCAGAGTCTAAGGTGGGATATGCAGTGGCTGGAGAAAGAGCTAATATGGACTTTACATACTACTGAGCCACACCGAGCTCTACTGAGCTGGCCTGGTTACCCATACACCATACTACTGAGCCACACCGAGCTCTACTGAGCTGGCCTGGTTACCCATACACCATAGTTGCTGGAACCCTGCTGAAATGGACCATTCCAGCCCAGTTCAGATCAGTGTGAAAAGGGCACTAGAACTACTGCAACATCAGGAGAAGGCCTCTTATCTTAGCTGAGTCTACAGTACTACTACAGAGGAGGAG
>NW_028156578.1:55000-100000 GCF_964263955.1 Coregonus lavaretus
TCACCTCGTGGAGTTGCAATGATCATGAGAACGGTGAGGAATCAGCCCAGAACTACACGGGAGGATCTTGTCAATGATCTCAAGGCAGCTGGGACCATAGTCACCAAGAAAACAATTGGTAACACACTACGCCGTGAAGGACTGAAATCCTGCAGCGCCCGCAAGGTCCCCCTGCTCAAGAAAGCACATACACAGGCCCGTCTGAAGTTTGCCAATGAACATCGGAATGATTCAGAGGAGAACTGGGTGAAAGTGTTGTGGTCAGATGAGACCAAAATGGAGCTCTTTGGCATCAACTCAACTCGCCGTGTTTGGAGGAGGAGGAATGCTGCCTATGACCCCAAGAACACCATCCCCACCGTCAAACATGGAGGTGGAAACATTATGCTTTGGGAGGGGTTTTTCTGCTAAGGGGACAGGACAACTTCACCGCATCAAAGGGACGATGGACAGGGCCATGTACCGTCAAATCTTGGGTGAGAACCTCCTTCCCTCAGCCAGGGCATTGAAAATGGGTCGTGGATGGGTATTCCAGCATGACAATGACCCAAAACACACGGCCAAGGCAACAAAGGAGTGGCTCAAGAAGAAGCACATTAAGGTCCTGGAGTGGCCTAGCCAGTCTCCAGACCTTAATCCCATAGAAAATCTGTGGAGGGAGCTGAAGGTTCGAGTTGCCAAACGTCAGCCTCGAAACCTTAATGACTTGGAGAAGATCTGCAAAGAGGAGTGGGACAAAATCCCTCCTGAGATGTGTGCAAACCTGGTAGCCAACTACAAGAAACGTCTGACCTCTGTGATTGCCAACAAGGGTTTTGCCAACAAGTACTAAGTCATGTTTTGCAGAGGGGTCAAATACTTATTTCCCTCATTAAAATGCAAATACATATCTAACATTTTTTACATGCATTTTTCTGGATTTTGTTGTTGTTATTCTGTCTCTCACTGTTCAAATAAACCTACCATTAAAATTATAGACTGATCATGTCTTTGTCAGCGGGCAAACGTACAAAATCAGCAGGGGATCAAATACTTTTTTCCCTCACTGTATTTAATATGAAGAGTAGAGAGGAGTATAGAGGTGTATTTAATATGAAGAGTAGAGAGGAGTATAGAGGTGTATTTAATATGAAGAGTAGAGAGAGGAGTATAGAGGTGTATTTAATATGAAGAGTAGAGAGGAGTATAGAGGTGTATTTAATATGAAGAGTAGAGAGGAGTATAGAGGTGTATTTAATATGAAGAGTAGAGAGAGGAGTATAGAGGTGTATTTAATATGAAGAGTAGAGAGGAGTATAGAGGTGTATTTAATATGAAGAGTAGAGAGGAGTATAGAGGTGTATTTAATATGAGAGGAGTGTATTTACCTGGTCATTCATCACAACCATAGTACGGCTGAAGAGGTCATGATGTGTGATGATCCCTGTGAACCACTGAGTAGCTGAGTCTTGTCTGTAAACACGGACCCGGTAGCCATTTAATGAATAGGGACCTGGAGGAGAACAGGAGCAACGTGGGGGTTAAATACAGTCTGAAAGACATCCAGTTATACCACCTGAGATACACATTCAGAGATCTGTAGCTACGCTAGATATTCTTCCAGAGCCGCTATGGGCATTCAATATCAGAGGCCTGCCTTAAACGCTTCACACTGTCTCTCTCTGGCCATTAACGCCACTGAGACTACATTCAATATCAGAGGCCTGCCTTAAACGCTTCACACTGTCTCTCCTTGTCCATTAACGCCACTGAGACTACATTCAATATCAGAGGCCTGCCTTAAACGCTTCACACTGTCTCTCCTTGTCCATTAACGCCACTGAGACTACATTCAATATCAGAGGCCTGCCTTAAACGCTTCACACGGTCTCTCTCTGGCCATTAACACCACTGAGAGGTCTAAGAGGTCCTTGCACCTTGACCAGAGTCTGCGGACAAGACAGATAACCTCCTCATCTGGTTGCTAGACCATGGAGGCTATTAGCACCACAGAGAGGTCTAAGAGATCCATGCAGCTCTAATTACACACTAGGTCTCATTAAGCCAGGCCAAGTTCATTACAGTCATTAAAATGTGGACATTGTAAATAAGCACCAGCTCCAAGACCACAGAGCCTCTTCATCTGTCAGGTAACGGGAACACACTGACCAACAGACAGTCTCCTCTGGTCCTTACAACACACTGACCAATAGACAGGCTCCTCTGGTCCTTACAACACACTGACTAACAGACAGTCTCCTCTGGTCCTTACAACACACTGACTAACAGACAGGCTCCTCTGGTCCTTACAACACACTGACTAACAGACAGTCTCCTCTGGTCCTTACAACACACTGACTAACAGACAGTCTCCTCTGGTCCTTACAACACACTGACTAACAGACAGTCTCCTCTGGTCCTTACAACACACTGACTAACAGACAGTCTCCTCTGGTCCTTACAACACACTGACTAACAGACAGTCTCCTCTGGTCCTTACAACACACTGACTAACAGACAGTCTCCTCTGGTCCTTACAACACACTGACTAACAGACAGTCTCCTCTGATGTCTGGTCCTTACAACACACTGACTAACAGACAGTCTCCTCTGGTCCTTACAACACACTGACTAACAGACAGTCTCCTCTGATCCTTACAACACACTGACTAACAGACAGTCTCCTCTGGTCCTTACAACACACTGACTAACAGACAGTCTCCTCTGGTCCTTACAACACACTGACTAACAGACAGTCTCCTCTGGTCCTTACAACACACTGACTAACAGACAGTCTCCTCTGGTCCTTACAACACACTGACTAACAGACAGTCTCCTCTGGTCCTTACAACACACTGACTAACAGACAGTCTCCTCTGGTCCTTACAACACACTGACTAACAGACAGTCTCCTCTGATGTCTGGTCCTTACAACACACTGACTAACAGACAGTCTCCTCTGGTCCTTACAACACACTGACTAACAGACAGTCTCCTCTGATCCTTACAACACACTGACTAACAGACAGTCTCCTCTGGTCCTTACAACACACTGACTAACAGACAGTCTCCTCTGGTCCTTACAACACACTGACTAACAGACAGTCTCCTCTGGTCCTTACAACACACTGACTAACAGACAGTCTCCTCTGGTCCTTACAACACACTGACTAACAGACAGTCTCCTCTGGTCCTTACAACACACTGACTAACAGACAGTCTCCTCTGGTCCTTACAACACACTGACTAACAGACAGTCTCCTCTGGTCCTTACAACACACTGACTAACAGACAGTCTCCTCTGATATCTGGTCCTTACAACACACTGACTAACAGACAGTCTCCTCTGATATCTGGTCCTTACAGTATCCACAACAGACACTGATGGCAGTACTAGCAGACACAGGGCCAGGTACGGAAATCAGTGTCTGCTTGGATAGATAACATGACAGAGTGGCTGGTCTGGTCTATTCTGGCCGTGGCAATGATTCCTGGTCTCTGTCCTTGGCTCTGTCTCTGTCCTGGGCTCTGTCTCTGTCCTGGTCTCTGTCTCTGTCCTGGGCTCTGTCTCTGTCCTGGGCTCTGTCTCTGTCCTGGGCTCTGTCTCTGTCCTGGGCTCTGTATTCTCTTTTTAGTGCTCTACATTTGGCCCCATGAGGCTCTAGTCTAAAGTAGTGCACTATATATGGCCCCATGAGGCTCTAGTCTAAAGTAGTGCACTATATATGGCCCCATGAGGCTCTAGTCTAAAGTAGTGCACTATATATGGCCCCATGAGGCTCTAGTCTAAAGTAGTGCACTATATATGGCCCCATGAGGCTCTAGTCTAAAGTAGTGCACTATATATGGCCCCATGAGGCTCTAGTCTAAAGTAGTGCACTATATATGGCCCCATGAGGCTCTAGTCTAAAGTAGTGCACTATATATGGCCCCATGAGGCTCTAGTCTAAAGTAGTGCACTATATATGGCCCCATGAGGCTCTAGTCTAAAGTAGTGCACTATATATGGCCCCATGAGGCTCTAGTCTAAAGTAGTGCACTATATATGGCCCCATGAGGCTCTAGTCTAAAGTAGTGCACTATATATGGCCCCATGAGGCTCTAGTCTAAAGTAGTGCACTATATATGGCCCCATGAGGCTCTAGTCTAAAGTAGTGCACTATATATGGCCCCATGAGGCTCTAGTCTAAAGTAGTGCACTATATATGGCCCCATGAGGCTCTAGTCTAAAGTAGTGCACTATATATGGCCCCATGAGGCTCTAGTCTAAAGTAGTGCACTATATATGGCCCCATGAGGCTCTAGTCTAAAGTAGTGCACTATATATGGCCCCATGAGGCTCTAGTCTAAAGTAGTGCACTATATATGGCCCCATGAGGCTCTAGTCTAAAGTAGTGCACTATATATGGCCCCATGAGGCTCTAGTCTAAAGTAGTGCACTATATATGGCCCCATGAGGCTCTAGTCTAAAGTAGTGCACTATATATGGCCCCATGAGGCTCTAGTCTAAAGTAGTGCACTATATATGGCCCCATGAGGCTCTAGTCTAAAGTAGTGCACTATATATGGCCCCATGAGGCTCTAGTCTAAAGTAGTGCACTATATATGGCCCCATGAGGCTCTAGTCTAAAGTAGTGCACTATATATGGCCCCATGAGGCTCTAGTCTAAAGTAGTGCACTATATATGGCCCCATGAGGCTCTAGTCTAAAGTAGTGCACTATATATGGCCCCATGAGGCTCTAGTCTAAAGTAGTGCACTATATATGGAATAGGGTGCTGTTCAAAGGACTACGCATCATCACAGTGAACAGACAAGTTGGTTGGGTTTGTTAAATATTAAATACATGATTCAGTGTTTCTTACCTTGCATAAAAATTTCCTGAACCTTTTGATCTTTGAGCCAGAACCTGACCTCTTCATGAAGCTGAGGGTTGTCCCTGAGAACAGGACTCAAACTGTCCACTTCATCCTGCAGACACAGACAGAGCGTACACATTAGAACAATATTATATACATACTAAAGACCATTCAGTACATTACAACTGGAGACAGAACCTATTTATTAGACCATTCAGTACATTACAACTGGAGACAGAACCTATTTAATAGACCATTCAGTACATTACAACTGGAGACAGAATCTATTTATTAGACCATTCAGTACTTTACAACCATATTTAATACAATTAAAAACAAGAAACTACCTTCTAAATGCGAAGTAGGCACTGGTCTGAATCCCAAAATGAAAGGAAATTCATGAGCACCAATGTCTACTTCACCCATGCTCTACCAAGGTTTTACAGCACAGAGCTTTGACCCTACTGATCTACATCTATAGAAAAGAAAGGAATGGAATTAACAAAAACATTTCTACAAGCAATTGTTACAGCAACAGGAAAACTGCTTAAAGAGCTTTGTCCAAATACTGGCGGCCTCAAATAAGAAAATAAAGGACCGGAGAGGAACAGGACCTTCAGAACAGTTTGCAGTTTCTCCCAGCAAGATCACAAAAAACTGGAACATTCACAGAAAAGCTGCAGGTGGATGATGGAAGGTTGAGGTGGAAAACCTGTAACCAGCCCAGGTGACTGAGCCAGGACGATAGTGGTCAGGTTCCTAAGGTTGAGGTGGAAAACCTGTAACCAGCCCAGGTGACTGAGCCAGGACGATAGTGGTCAGGTTCCTAAGGTTGAGGTGGAAAACCTGTAACCAGCCCAGGTGACTGACCCAGGACGATAGTGGTCAGGTTCCTAAGGTGCAAGCACCAACATCTTCCTCATGGACTTCTCTGAAGCTGTGTGCCAGAGGCAGAAAAAGCTATGTAAGCTGCATGAGAGAGTGGGGACATTGCTTACATCTGCTACATCAACCTCATTGTCCACCCTCCTGAAAGCCTGGGAGGAGTGAGCTTCAGGATCCGTAGCTTCAGCTAAACATAACACACATACACCAAATCACACTCACAAGGGCCTGACTGACTGACTGTTAGCTAAAAAATGTTTTTATGTCTATCGCCGATAAGCTACCCAGGAAAGGGCTAAGAATAAACCATGTCAATATATGAAACCTTAGACATAATGTTAATGAAATCAAATCTTACTAACGTCAGATAACATTCATATACTGGCCATCTCTGAAACTCACTTACATAATTCCTTTGATGATACAGCAGTAGCAATACAAGGATATAACATCTATAAAAGAGACAGGAATGCATATGGGGGAGGTGTTGCTGTGTATGTGTGTGTGTTTATGTACAGTTGAAGTCGGAAGTTAACATACACTTAGGTTGGAGTCATTAAAACGTGTTTTTCAAACACCATTTCTTGTTAACAAACTATAATTTGGCAAGTCGGTTAGGACATCTACTTTGTGCATGACACAAGTAATTTTTCCAACAATTATTTACAGACAGATTATTTCACTTATAATTCACTGTATCACAATTCCAGTGAGTCCGAAGTTTACATACACTAAGTTGAATATGCCTTTAAACAGCTTGGAAAATTCCAGAAAATGTTGTCATGGCTTTAGAAGCTTCTGATAGGCTAACTGACATAATTTGAGTCAATTGGAGGTGTACCTGTGGATGTATTCAAGGCCTACCTTCAAACGCAGTGCCTCTTTACTAGACATCATGGGAAAATCAAAAGAAATCAGCCAAGACCTCAGACATTTTTTTTTTTACCTCCACAAGTCTGGTTCATCCTTGGGAGCAATTTCCAAATGCCTGAAGGTACCACGTTCATCTGTACAAACAATAGTACGCAAGTATAAACACCATGGGACCACGCAGCCGTCATACCGCTCAGGAAGGAGACGCGTTCTGTCTCCTAGAGATGAACGTACTTTGGTGCGAAATGTGCAAATCAATCCCAGAACAACAGCAAAAGGACCTTGTGAAGATGCTGGAGGAAACAGGTATAAAAGTATCTATATCCACAGTAAAACTAGTCCTATATCGACATTACCTGAAAGGCCGCTCAGCAAGAAAGAAGCCACTGCTCCAAAACCACCATAAAAAAGACAGACTACGGTTTGCAACTGCACATGGGGACAAAGATCGTACTTTTTGGAGAAATGTCCACTGGTCTGATGAAACAAAAATAGAACTGTTTGGCCATAATGACCATCGTTATGTTTGGAGGAAAATGGGGGTCACTTGCAAGCCAAAGAACACCATCCCAACCGTGAAGCACGGGGGTGGCAGCATCATGCTGTGGGGGTGCTTTGCTGCAGGAGGGACTGGTGCACTTCACAAAATAGATGGCATAATGAGGAAGGAAAATTATGTGGATATATTGAAGCAACATCTCAAGACATCAGTCAGGAAGTTAAAGCTTGGTCGCCTAATGGGTCTTCCAAATGGACAATGACCCCAAGCATGCTTCAAAAGTTGTGGCAAAATGGCTTAGACAACAAAGTCAAGGTATTGGAGTGGCCATCACAAAGCCCTGACCTCAATCCTATAGAAAATTTGTGGGCAGACCTGAAAAAGCAAGGAGGCCTACAAACCTGACTCAGTTACACCAGCTCTGTCAGGAGGAATGGGCCAAAATTCACCCAACTTCTTGTGTGAAGCTTGTGGAAGGCTACCCAAAACGTTTGACCCACGTTAAACAATTTAAAGGCAATGCTACCAAATGCTAATTGAGTGTATGTAAACTTCTGACCCACTGGGAATGTGATGAAATAATAAAAGCTGAAATAAATCATTCTCTCTACTATTATTCTGACATTTCACATTCTTAAAATAAAATGTGTGGTCCTCTGTAGCTCAGCTGGTAGAGCACGGTGCTTGAAACGCAAAGGTAGTGGGTTCGATCCCCGGGACCACCCATACACAAAAATGTATGCACACATGACTGTAAGTCGCTTTGGATAAAAGCGTCTGCTAAATGGCATATTATTATTTATTATAAATGGTGATCCTAACTGACATAAGACAGGGAATTTTTACTAGGATTAAATGTCAAACTGAGTTGAAATGTATTTGGCTAAGTTGTATGTAAACTTCCGACTTCAACTGTACATATATACAGTATCAGTCAAAGGTTTGGACACAACTACTCATTCAAGGGTTTTTCTTTATTTTTACTATTTTCTACATTGTAGCAGACACTGGAAAGGAATGGCTGTCATACATGTAGAAATGCTGATTTAAGAAACATTTGCAGTGGTCTCTTAATTTTTTCCAGAGCTGTATATATACATACACTACCGGTCAAAAGTTTTAGAACACCTAGTCATTCAAGGGTTTTTCTTTATTTTTACAATTTTTTACATTGTATTATAATAGTGAAGACATCAAAACTATGAAATAACATATATGGAATCATGTGGTAACCAAAAAAGTATTAAACAAATCAAAATATATTTTATAGTTCAGATTCTTCAAATAGCCACCCTTTGCCTAGATGACAGCTTTGCACACTCTTGGCATTCTCTCAACCAGCTTAACCTGGAATGCTTTTCCAACAGTCTTGAATGAGTTCCCACATATGCTGAGCACTTGTTGGCTGCTTTTCCTTCACTCTGCGGTCCAACTCATCCCAAACCATCTCAATTGGGTTGAGGTCGGGGGATTGTGGTGGCCAGGTCATCTGATGCAGCACTCTATCACTCTCCTTCTTTGTAAAATAGCCCTTACATATACAGCTCTGTAAAAAATTGTGGCTTGTAGGCCTCTCCAGGTCTCCGTCTAACCATTAGACGACCAGGTGTTGGGAAAAGCTGAAAATTGGACTCATCAGAGATGATGACCTTACTCCAGTCCTCTACGGCCCAATCCTAATTGTCTTTTGCAAACCTCAGCCTGGCTCTTCTTTGCTTCTCATTGATGAAGGGCTTTTTTCTAGCTTTGCACGACTTCAGCCCTGCCCCTAGGAGCCTGTTTCAAACCGTCCTCGCAATGCACTTCACCCCAGCTGCCATTTGCCATTCTTTTTGTAGGTCACTTGATGTCATCCTACGGTTGTTGAGTGACATTCAAATGAGTTGGTGGTCATCCCGGTCAGTAGAGAGTCGTTTTCGCCCTCTGCTGGTCTGTAGCTTTGTTGTCCCCAATGTCTGCTGCTTGACCTTGTTCTTATGAACTGCCGTCTTTGACATTTTAAGGATGGAAGCAACCTGACGCTCACTGTATCCCTCGGCCTTTTCATCTCTTTTGGCATGGTCAATAGTTATTTTTTGATTAATATTACTTTTGAGGTACCATAAGCACAGTTTTTGCCATCCAGCTGGTCCTATTGCAACTTGTAGTGATGACCACAGCAGTGGATTTTATACTTTTCCTCGTTAAATAAGATTTGGTTCATTCAGTAGAATGAGGTGTGCCTGTGTTGGAATTCAACAGACACTGGAAAGGAATGGCTGTCATACATGTAGAAATGCTGATTTAAGAAACATTTGCAGTGGTCTCTTAATTTTTTCCAGAGCTGTATATATACATACACTACCGGTCAAAAGTTTTAGAACACCTAGTCATTCAAGGGTTTTTCTTTATTTTTACAATTTTTTACATTGTATTATAATAGTGAAGACATCAAAACTATGAAATAACATATATGGAATCATGTGGTAACCAAAAAAGTATTAAACAAATCAAAATATATTTTATAGTTCAGATTCTTCAAATAGCCACCCTTTGCCTAGATGACAGCTTTGCACACTCTTGGCATTCTCTCAACCAGCTTAACCTGGAATGCTTTTCCAACAGTCTTGAATGAGTTCCCACATATGCTGAGCACTTGTTGGCTGCTTTTCCTTCACTCTGCGGTCCAACTCATCCCAAACCATCTCAATTGGGTTGAGGTCGGGGGATTGTGGTGGCCAGGTCATCTGATGCAGCACTCTATCACTCTCCTTCTTTGTAAAATAGCCCTTACATATACAGCTCTGTAAAAAATTGTGGCTTGTAGGCCTCTCCAGGTCTCCGTCTAACCATTAGACGACCAGGTGTTGGGAAAAGCTGAAAATTGGACTCATCAGAGATGATGACCTTACTCCAGTCCTCTACGGCCCAATCCTAATTGTCTTTTGCAAACCTCAGCCTGGCTCTTCTTTGCTTCTCATTGATGAAGGGCTTTTTTCTAGCTTTGCACGACTTCAGCCCTGCCCCTAGGAGCCTGTTTCAAACCGTCCTCGCAATGCACTTCACCCCAGCTGCCATTTGCCATTCTTTTTGTAGGTCACTTGATGTCATCCTACGGTTGTTGAGTGACATTCAAATGAGTTGGTGGTCATCCCGGTCAGTAGAGAGTCGTTTTCGCCCTCTGCTGGTCTGTAGCTTTGTTGTCCCCAATGTCTGCTGCTTGACCTTGTTCTTATGAACTGCCGTCTTTGACATTTTAAGGATGGAAGCAACCTGACGCTCACTGTATCCCTCGGCCAGTAAAGCCAGAATTGAACCCTTCTTTGCCTCACTCAAAACTTTCCTTTTCATCTCTTTTGGCATGGTCAATAGTTATTTTTTGATTAATATTACTTTTGAGGTACCATAAGCACAGTTTTTGCCATCCAGCTGGTCCTATTGCAACTTGTAGTGATGACCACAGCAGTGGATTTTATACTTTTCCTCGTTAAATAAGATTTGGTTCATTCAGTAGAATGAGGTGTGCCTGTGTTGGAATTCAACAGACACTGGAAAGGAATGGCTGTCATACATGTAGAAATGCTGATTTAAGAAACATTTGCAGTGGTCTCTTAATTTTTTCCAGAGCTGTATATATACATACACTACCGGTCAAAAGTTTTAGAACACCTAGTCATTCAAGGGTTTTTCTTTATTTTTACAATTTTTTACATTGTATTATAATAGTGAAGACATCAAAACTATGAAATAACATATATGGAATCATGTGGTAACCAAAAAAGTATTAAACAAATCAAAATATATTTTATAGTTCAGATTCTTCAAATAGCCACCCTTTGCCTTGATGACAGCTTTGCACACTCTTGGCATTCTCTCAACCAGCTTCACTTGGAATGATTTCAACTGTCTTGAAATAGTGTTTCTTGGCCCAAGCAGGTCTTTTCTTCTTATTGGTGTCCTTTAGTGGTGGTTTCTTTGCAGCAATTCGACCATGAAGGCCTGATTCACACGGTCCCCTCTGAACAGTTGATGTTGAGATGTCTGTTACTTTAACTCTGTGAAGCAGTTATTTGGGCTGCAATTTCTGAGGCTGGTAACTCTAATGAACGTATCCTCTGCAGCAGAGGTAACTCTGGGTCTTCCATTCCTGTGGCGGTCCTCATGAGAGCCAGTTTCATCACAGCGATTGATGGTGTTTGCGACTGCACTTGAAGAAACGTTCAAAGTTCTTGAAATGTTCCATATTGACTGACCTTCATGTCTTAAAGTAATGATGGACTGTCGTTTCTCTTTGCTTATTTGAGCTGTTCTTGCCATAATATGGACTTGGTCTTTTACCAAATAGGGCTATCTTCTGTATACCGTCCCTACCTTGTCACAACACAACTGATTGTCTCAAACGCATTAAATAAATACATTCCACAAATTAACTTTTAAGAAGGCACACCTGTTAATTGAAATGAATTCCAGGTGACTACCTCATGAAGCTGGTTGAGAGAATGCCAAGAGTGTGCAAAGCTGTCATCAAGGCAAAGGGTGGCTATTCGAAGAATCTCAACTATAACATATATTTTGATTTGTTTAGGTTACTACATGATTCTATGTGTTATTTCATAGATTTGATGTCTTCACTATTATTCTACAATGTAAAAAATTGTAAAAATTAAGAAAAACCCTTGAATGAGTAGGTGTTCTAAAACTTTTGAAGTAGAAGTGCTGTGGTTGCAGGTTCACCTGCCTCATCTGAAGCCTCTTCTTTTAGGGTGCTGCTATTTAGGGTGCTGCTATAGTGTAGGGTGCTGCTATAGTGTAGGGTGCTGCTATAGTGTAGGGTGCTGCTATAGTGTAGGGTGCTGCTATAGTGTAGGGTGCTGCTATAGTGTAGGGTGCTGCTATAGTGTAGGGTGCTGCTATAGTGTAGGGTGCTGCTATAGTGTAGGGTGCTGCTATAGTGTAGGGTGCTGCTATAGTGTAGGGTGCTGCTATAGTGTAGGGTGCTGCTATAGTGTAGGGTGCTGCTATAGTGTAGGGTGCTGCTATAGTGTAGGGTGCTGCTATAGTGTAGGGTGCTGCTATAGTGTAGGGTGCTGCTATAGTGTAGGGTGCTGCTATAGTGTAGGGTGCTGCTATAGTGTAGGGTGCTGCACCAAGTGTAGACTGTCACTATCTGGATAATATGATCTGCTATAGACCACCAAGTGGAGACTGGCACTATCTGGAGAATATGATCTGCTATAGACCACCAAGTGTAGACTGTCACTATCTGGAGAATATGATCTGCTATAGACCACCAAGTGTAGACTGGCACTATCTGGAGAATATGATCTGCTATAGACCACCAAGTGTAGACTGGCACTATCTGGAGAATATGATCTGCTATAGGACACCAAGTGTAGACTGGGACTATCTGGAGAATATGATCTGCTATAGGACACCAAGTGTAGACTGTCACTATCTGGAGAATATGATCTGCTATAGACCACCAAGTGTAGACTGGCACTATCTGGAGAATATGATCTGCTATAGACCACCAAGTGTAGACTCACTATCTGGAGAATATGTGTGTGATGTTAGATAAGGTCTCCGAGGCTAACAGAGAAATGTATTTTCTTGGTGACCTGAACATTGACTGGTTATCATCTACACTTAACAAGTGTTGGTCCCATGTTTCATGAGCTGAAATAAAAGATCCTAGACATTTTCCATACGCAAAAAAAAACGTATTTCTCTCAAATTCTGTGCACAAAATTGTTTACATCCCTGTTAGTGAGCATTTATCCTTTGCCAAGGTAATCCATCCACCTGACAGGTGTGGCATATCAAGAAGCTGATTAAACAGCATGTTCATTACACAAGTGTACCTTGTGCTGGGGATATTAAAAGGCCACTAAAATGTGCAGTTTTGTCACACAACACAATGCCACAGATGTCTCAAGTTTTCAGGGAGCGTGCAATTGGCATGCTGACTGCAGGAATATCCACCAGGGCTGATGCCAGAGAATTGAATGTTCATTTCTCTACCATAAGTCGTTTTAGAGAACTGGGCAGTACGTCCAACCGGCCTCACAACCGCAGACCACGTGAAACCACGCCAGCCCAGGACTTCCACATCCGGGCTTCTTCACCTGCAGGATCGTCTGAGACCAGCCACCCGGACAGCTGATGAAACTGTGGGTTTGCACAACCGAACAATTTCTGCACAAACTGTCAGAAACCGTCTCAGGGAAGCTCACCTGCGTGCTCGTCGTCCTCACCAGGGTCTTGACCTGACTGAAGTTTGGCGTCGTAACCGACTTCAGTGGGAAAATGTGCACCTTCACTGGCATGCTGTAGAAGTGTGCTCATCACGGATTAATCCCGGTTTCAACTGTACCAGGCAGATGGCAGACAGCGTGTATAGAGTTGTGTGGGCGAGCGTTTGCTGATGTCAACGTTGTGAACAGAGTGCCCCATGGTGGCGGTGGGGTTATGGTATGGGCAGGCATAAGCTACGGACAACGAACACAACTGCATTTTATCGATGGCAATTTGAATGCACAGAGATACTCTGACGAGATCCTGAGGCCCATTGTCGTGCCATTCATCCGCCGCCATCCCCTCATGTTTCAGAATGATAATGCACGGCCCTATGTCTGCACACTATCCAGACATGTCACCCATTGAGCATGTTTGGGATGCTCTGGATCGACGTGTACAACAGCGTGTTCCAGTTCCCGCCAATATCCTTCACACAGCCATTGAAGAGGAGTGGGACAACATTCCATAGACCACAATCAACAGCCTGATGTGTCGCGCTGCATGAGGAAAATGGTGGTCACACCAGATACTGACTGGTTTTCTGATCCACCTCCCTACTTTTTTTTTAAGGTATCTGTGACTAACAGATGCATATCTGTATTCCCAGTCATGTGAAATCCATAGATTAGGGCCTAATTTATTTATTTCAATTGACTGATGTCCTTACATGAACTGTAACATGCTGCATGTTGTGTTTATATTTTTCTTCAGTGTACAATAATGACAATATGACCCAGTACATTATTCTGTACTATTCATAAAGATATAGAATATCAGGTGATCGTTGCAGGGGCTCAAATGGAATAACCCTCTTTTCATCCACAACCTCCAAATCTAAGACTCCAAAAATAGAAAGCCAAAGTCCCCTCCCATAGGACTGAATAATATAATACCCCAAGACTGGCTCACCAAAGAGACTAAAAATGAATCAAATGCAAGAATTTCTAAACAAGACAAACAACAGTAGATCTGTTTCTATCTGTGTGTAGATATGGTGGGAAGAGAAGGAACCAGACAGAAACAGATCTACTATTGTCTATCTGTGTGTAGATATGGTGGGAAGAGAAGGAACCAGACAAACAACAGTAGATCTGTTTCTATCTGTGTGTAGATATGGTGGGAAGAGAAGGAACCAGACAGACAACAGTAGATCTGTTTCTATCTGTGTGTAGATATGGTGGGAAGAGAAGGAACCAGACAAACAACAGTAGATATGTTTCTATCTGTGTGTAGATATGGTGGGAAAAGAAGGAACCAGACAAACAACAGTAGATCTGTTTCTATCTGTGTGTAGATATGGTGGGAATAGAAGGAACCAGACAAACAACAGTAGATCTGTTTCTATCTGTGTGTAGATATGGTGGGAAGAGAAGGAACCAGACAAACAACAGTAGATCTGTTTCTATCTGTGTGTAGATATGGTGGGAAGAGAAGGAACCAGACAGACAACAGTAGATCTGTTTCTATCTGTGTGTAGATATGGTGGGAAGAGAAGGAACCAGACAAACAACAGTAGATCTGTTTCTATCTGTGTGTAGATATGGTGGGAAGAGAAGGAACCAGACAAACAACAGTAGATCTGTTTCTATCTGTGTGTAGATATGGTGGGAAGAGAAGGAACCAGACAGACAACAGTAGATCTGTTTCTATCTGTGTGTAGATATGGTGGGAAGAGAAGGAACCAGACAAACAACAGTAGATCTGTTTCTATCTGTGTGTAGATATGGTGGGAAGAGAAGGAACCAGACAAACAACAGTAGATCTGTTTCTATCTGTGTGTAGATATGGTGGGAAGAGAAGGAACCAGACAGACAACAGTAGATCTGTTTCTATCTGTGTGTAGATATGGTGGGAAGAGAAGGAACCAGTAAAAGTAAAATAGCCTCCTATATTTTCCTGGGTTTAGACAGACCATGTCAACCAAGTTGGTCATCTTTTCAACCCAAATAAACACAAGTTCTAAAGCAAAACAACATCCCCTCTATCACCTGAAAACACTGAGTCAACACACACACACACTTTAAACCAGATGTTTGTCTGGTTTAGGCTGGCTGGGAGGCGTGGAAACTCTGGGCTGGCTGGGAGGATCCAACCCTGGCTGGCTGGGAGGATCCCAACCCTGGCTGGGGAGCTGGCTGGGAGGACCCCAACCCTGGCTGGGGAGCTGGCTGGGGGGCTGGGAGGACCCTAACCCTGGCTGGGGAGCTGGCTGGGGGGCTGGGAGGACCCTAACCCTGGCTGGGGAGCTGGCTGGGGGGCTGGGAGGACCCTAACCCTGGCTGGGGAGCTGGCTGGGGGGCTGGGAGGACCCTAACCCTGGCTGGGGAGCTGGCTGGGGGGCTGGGAGGACCCTAACCCTGGCTGGGGAGCTGGCTGGGGGGCTGGGAGGACTATAACCCTGGCTGGGGGCTAGTTAGAAAATACCCATGCCTGTTATATGACATCTCTCTCTCTTTCTCGCCTCCCCACCTCTTCTCTCTCTGTGCTGGGCTGTAACAGCAGTGTCTCTCTCTCTCTCTCGCCTCCCCACCTCTTCTCTCTCTGTGCTGGGCTGTAACAGCAGTGTGGTGGAGGATCTTCCAGCTGCTCCAGTGGAAAACACTTTAATATGGGTGTTGCTGCCATGTGGAATTTAAAATCCTTCCAGATACATCTCTGACCCAGAAAAACAAGGCTTCCTCTTCCTTTCCTTTTCTACTGCAGAGACAGGAAGGCTGGGGGAGATTTTAAATTCCACATGGCAGCAACATTAGACAGTCAACAGAGGAGTAACAGTATGTAATAATCACTATGATACGGCTCAACACTGTAGACAACAGTATGATACACGCTGTATGTGTGAGTCAGGGTTTCCATTAGCTGGTAATTCCCGTGTTTGGCTGAAAAAAATGAAAAGCTGATAGGTCAAATTGTAGCCGGTGAAATGCCAGATTAAGCTGCATACACCTCGATTTGACGCCTCAGTACCATTCTCTCACTCCTTGCACGCTGTTATGTGCGCCTGCTGCTGAGGAGAGAGAGAGGAGCCTTGGCCTAGGCAGCTAGCAGGACTCAGACAGAACACTAACAGATAGCAGGACTCAGACAGAACACTAACAGATAGTAGGACTCAGGCAGAACACTAACAGATAGCAGGACTCAGACAGAACACTAACAGCTAACAGGACTCAGATAGAACACTAACAGATAGCAGGACTCAGACAGAACACTAACAGATAGCAGGACTCAGACAGAACACTAACAGATAGCAGGACTCAGACAGAACACTAACAGATAGCAGGACTCAGACAGAACACTAACAGATAGCAGGACTCAGGCAGAACACTAACAGCTAACAGGACTCAGACAGAACACTAACAGATAGCAGGACTCAGACAGAACACTAACAGATAGCAGGACTCAGACAGAACACTAACAGATAGCAGGACTCAGACAGAACACTAACAGATAGCAGGACTCAGACAGAACACTAACAGATAGCAGGACTCAGACAGAACACTAACAGCTAGCAGGACTCAGACAGAACACTAACAGATAGCAGGACTCAGACAGAACACTAACAGATAGCAGGACTCAGACAGAACACTAACAGCTAGCAGGACTCAGACAGAACACTAACAGATAGCAGGACTCAGACAGAACACTAACAGATAGCAGGACTCAGACAGAACACTAACAGATAGCAGGACTCAGACAGAACACTAACAGATAGCAGGACTCAGACAGAACACTAACAGATAGCAGGACTCAGACAGAACACTAACAGATAGCAGGACTCAGACAGAACACTAACAGATAGCAGGACTCAGACAGAACACTAACAGATAGCAGGACTCAGACAGAACACTAACAGCTAGCAGGACTCAGACAGAGCACTAACAGCTAGCAGGACTCAGACAGAACACTAACAGATAGCAGGACTCAGACAGAACACTAACAGATAGCAGGACTCAGACAGAACACTAACAGATAGCAGGACTCAGACAGAACACTAACAGATAGCAGGACTCAGACAGAACACTAACAGATAGCAGGACTCAGACAGAACACTAACAGATAGCAGGACTCAGACAGAACACTAACAGCTAGCAGGACTCAGACAGAACACTAACAGATAGCAGGACTCAGACAGAACACTAACAGATAGCAGGACTCAGACAGAACACTAACAGATAGCAGGACTCAGACAGAACACTAACAGATAGCAGGACTCAGACAGAACACTAACAGATAGCAGGACTCAGACAGAACACTAACAGATAGCAGGACTCAGACAGAACACTAACAGATAGCAGGACTCAGACAGAACACTAACAGATAGCAGGACTCAGACAGAACACTAACAGATAGCAGGACTCAGACAGAACACTAACAGATAGCAGGACTCAGACAGAACACTAACAGATAGCAGGACTCAGACAGAACACTAACAGATAGCAGGACTCAGACAGAACACTAACAGCTAGCAGGACTCAGACAGAACACTAACAGATAGCAGGACTCAGACAGAACACTAACAGATAGCAGGACTCAGACAGAACACTAACAGATAGCAGGACTCAGACAGAACACTAACAGATAGCAGGACTCAGGCAGAACACTAACAGATAGCAGGACTCAGGCAGAACACTAACAGATAGCAGGACTCAGACAGAACACTAACAGATAGCAGGACTCAGACAGAACACTAACAGATAGCAGGACTCAGACAGAACACTAACAGCTAACAGGACTCAGACAGAACACTAACAGATAGCAGGACTCAGACAGAACACTAACAGCTAACAGGACTCAGACAGAACACTAACAGATAGCAGGACTCAGACAGAACACTAACAGATAGCAGGACTCAGACAGAACACTAACAGATAGCAGGACTCAGACAGAGCACTAACAGCTAGCAGGACTCAGACAGAACACTAACAGATAGCAGGACTCAGACAGAACACTAACAGATAGCAGGACTCAGACAGAACACTAACAGATAGCAGGACTCAGACAGAACACTAACAGATAGCAGGACTCAGACAGAACACTAACAGATAGCAGGACTCAGACAGAACACTAACAGATAGCAGGACTCAGACAGAACACTAACAGATAGCAGGACTCAGACAGAACACTAACAGATAGCAGGACTCAGACAGAACACTAACAGATAGCAGGACTCAGACAGAACACTAACAGATAGCAGGACTCAGACAGAACACTAACAGATAGCAGGACTCAGACAGAGCACTAACAGCTAGCAGGACTCAGACAGAACACTAACAGATAGCAGGACTCAGACAGAACACTAACAGATAGCAGGACTCAGACAGAACACTAACAGATAGCAGGACTCAGACAGAACACTAACAGATAGCAGGACTCAGACAGAACACTAACAGCTAGCAGGACTCAGACAGAACACTAAGAGCTAGCAGGACTCAGACAGAGCACTAACAGCTAGCAGGACTCAGACAGAACACTAACAGATAGCAGGACTCAGACAGAACACTAACAGATAGCAGGACTCAGACAGAGCACTAACAGATAGCAGGACTCAGACAGAACACTAACAGATAACCGGACTCAGACAGAACACTAACAGATAGCAGGACTCAGACAGAACACTAACAGATAGCAGGACTCAGACAGAACACTAACAGATAGCAGGACTCAGACAGAACACTAACAGATAGCAGGACTCAGACAGAACACTAACAGATAGCAGGACTCAGACAGAACACTAACAGCTAGCAGGACTCAGACAGAACACTAACAGATAGCAGGACTCAGACAGAACACTAACAGATAGCAGGACTCAGACAGAACACTAACAGATAGCAGGACTCAGACAGAACACTAACAGATAGCAGGACTCAGACAGAACACTAACAGCTAGCAGGACTCAGACAGAACACTAAGAGCTAGCAGGACTCAGACAGAGCACTAACAGCTAGCAGGACTCAGACAGAACACTAACAGATAGCAGGACTCAGACAGAACACTAACAGATAGCAGGACTCAGACAGAGCACTAACAGATAGCAGGACTCAGACAGAACACTAACAGATAACCGGACTCAGACAGAACACTAACAGATAGCAGGACTCAGACAGAACACTAACAGATAGCAGGACTCAGACAGAACACTAACAGATAGCAGGACTCAGACAGAACACTAACAGATAGCAGGACTCAGACAGAACACTAACAGATAGCAGGACTCAGACAGAACACTAACAGATAGCAGGACTCAGACAGAACACTAACAGCTAGCAGGACTCAGACAGAACACTAACAGATAGCAGGACTCAGACAGAATACTAACAGATAGCAGGACTCAGACAGAACACTAACAGATAGCAGGACTCAGACAGAACACTAACAGATAGCAGGACTCAGACAGAACACTAACAGATAGCAGGACTCAGACAGAACACTAACAGATAGCAGGACTCAGACAGAACACTAACAGATAGCAGGACTCAGACAGAACACTAACAGCTAGCAGGACTCATTGGGACAGCAGCTCAGACAGACTGTACGCCAGACAAATTAACTGTGTTCATTAACAATGAATGGGCTGTGCACTGGTGTGTGTGTGACGGCCCAGTCCCATTACTGAGAGGCTCCATATGACTGAGTCTTATAAGCATTCTACAGCGGCTCCCCCTGCTCACACACACAGCTGTTATGAGGTCTCCGAGCCACTCTCCAGTCTGCCCCCCCCCCCCCCCCACGCACCCTCTCTGGCTGCATGAGTCAAGGTGAGGGAGGAGACTTCATCACACACACCAGGGGAGGAGAGGCATAGGGAGGTGATGTCTTTTATTTCCCCTGCAGCCTCCTCCCTCTCCTGTCTGATTGATGTTGCTGCAGTGCTATACACTCAGAGGCATCTCAACATCTTAAAATGGTGTCCATTACCAGGGCTCTACAGTGTGTCCATTACCAGGGCTCTACAGTGTCCAATACCAGGGCTCTACAGTGTCCATTACCAGGGCTCTACAGTGTGTCCATTACCAGGGCTCTACAGTGTGTCCATTACCAGGGCTCTACAGTGTCCATTACCAGGGCTCTACAGTGTGTCCATTACCAGGGCTCTACAGTGTGTCCATTACCAGGGCTCTACAGTGTGTCCATTACCAGGGCTCTACAGTGTGTCCATTACCAGGGCTCTACAGTGTCCATTACCAGGGCTCTACCGTGTGTCCATTACCAGGGCTCTACAGTGTGTCCATTACCAGGGCTCTACAGTGTCCATTACCAGGGCTCTACAGTGTCCATTACCAGGGCTCTACAGTGTGTCCATTACCAGGGCTCTACAGTGTGTCCATTACCAGGGCTCTACAGTGTCCATTACCAGGGCTCTACAGTGTGTCCATTACCAGGGCTCTACAGTGTGTCCATTACCAGGGCTCTACAGTGTGTCCATTACCAGGGCTCTACAGTGTGTCCATTACCAGGGCTCTACAGTGTCCATTACCAGGGCTCTACAGTGTGTCCATTACCAGGGCTCTACAGTGTCCATTACCAGGGCTCTACAGTGTCCATTACCAGGGCTCTACAGTGTGTCCATTACCAGGGCTCTACAGTCTGTCCATTACCAGGGCTTTACAGTGTGTCCATTACCAGGGCTCTACAGTGTCCATTACCAGGGCTCTACAGTGTGTCCATTACCAGGGCTCTACAGTGTGTCCATTACCAGGGCTCTACAGTCTGTCCATTACCAGGGCTCTACAGTGTGTCCATTACCAGGGCTCTACAGTGTGTCCATTACCAGGGCTCTACAGTGTGTCCATTACCAGGGCTCTACAGTGTGTCCATTACCAGGGCTCTACAGTGTGTCCATTACCAGGGCTCTACAGTGTCCATTACCAGGGCTCTACAGTGTCCATTACCAGGGCTCTACAGTGTCCATTACCAGGGCTCTACCGTGTGTCCATTACCAGGGCTCTACAGTGTGTCCATTACCAGGGCTCTACCGTGTGTCCATTACCAGGGCTCTACAGTGTGTCCATTACCAGGGCTCTACAGTGTCCATTACCAGGGCTCTACAGTGTGTCTATTACCAGGGCTTTACAGTGTGTCCATTACCAGGGCTCTACAGTGTGTCCATTACCAGGGCTCTACAGTGTGTCCATTACCAGGGCTCTACAGTGTGTCCATTACCAGGGCTCTACAGTGTCCATTACCTGGGCTCTACAGTGTCCATTACCTGGGCTCTACAGTGTCCATTACCAGGGCTCTACAGTGTGTCCATTACCAGGGCTCTACAGTGTCCATTACCTGGGCTCTACAGTGTCCATTACCAGGGCTCTACAGTGTCCATTACCAGGGCTCTACAGTGTGTCCATTACCAGGGCTCTACAGTCTGTCCATTACCAGGGCTCTACAGTGTCCATTACCAGGGCTTTACAGTGTGTCCATTACCAGGGCTCTACAGTGTGTCCATTACCAGGGCTCTACAGTGTGTCCATTACCAGGGCTCTACAGTGTGTCCATTACCAGGGCTCTACAGTGTCCATTACCAGGGCTCTACAGTGTCCATTACCAGGGCTCTACAGTGTCCATTACCAGGGCTCTACAGTGTGTCCATTACCAGGGCTCTACAGTGTCCATTACCAGGGCTTTACAGTGTGTCCATTACCAGGGCTCTACAGTGTGTCCATTACCAGGGCTCTACAGTGTCAATTACCAGGGCTCTACAGTGTCCATTACCAGGGCTTTACAGTGTGTCCATTACCAGGGCTCTACAGTGTGTCCATTACCAGGGCTCTACAGTGTCAATTACCAGGGCTCTACAGTGTCCATTACCAGGGCTCTACAGTGTGTCCATTACCAGGGCTCTACAGTGTGTCCATTACCAGGGCTCTACAGTGTCCATTACCAGGGCTCTACAGTGTCCATTACCAGGGCTCTACAGTGTGTCCATTACCAGGGCTCTACAGTGTGTCCATTACCAGGGCTCTACAGTGTGTCCATTACCAGGGCTCTACAGTGTCCATTACCAGGGCTCTACAGTGTCCATTACCAGGGCTCTACAGTGTCCATTACCAGGGCTCTACAGTGTGTCCATTACCAGGGCTCTACAGTGTGTCCATTACCAGGGCTCTACAGTGTCCATTACCAGGGCTCTACAGTGTCCATTACCAGGGCTCTACAGTGTGTCCATTACCAGGGCTCTACAGTGTGTCCATTACCAGGGCTCTACAGTGTCCATTACCAGTCTGTCACCTTGATTACTTATTTTTCTCTCTGCCTGTGCACCTATGTTAAACATGTTATTATCATGTGGTAGCCTAAATCTAGCCATGTTACATTGAGCTGGGTGAATGGAATATGAACGACAGTCATCCAATATGCTGTAATAGAAATAAGGTCATGCTCATAAAACTAAAAATCCTTCTCTCTCATTTTAAACGGCACTGACTGCCACTGGTGCATGAAGCCTAGATGCATATAATGCTACCTTATTCCCTTTCTAGTGCACTACTTTTGACCAGGGCCCACAGGGCTAGTGTGCTATATAGGGTGTCATTTGGGAGGCATCCTTGCCTAGGATGAGGAGATGCTTCACAGACTTTATACTCGCTGTTTAGCAACAGGGTCCGTTACTGTGGCAACCCTGTATGAGTGGCGTGTGAACATGTCTTGTTGCCAGGGCGATGTAATAAATACGGCTGCTGAGTGTTACACAGAAATGGGGAGGTGGGTGGGGGGTGGGGGGGGGGCTGTTTCTAGGGTAATATGATCCGAGACTACAGTGTGGGGGTGTTTATAGTTGCTACTGTAATGTTCTGTGCTCTGCATGACTAAACCTGATCTAAATGTAACGCTGTACGGCCATGGTGTGTGTTGCTGGCTAAATGTAACGCTGTTCGGCCATGGTGTGTGTTGCTGGCTAAATGTAATGCTGTATGGCCCTGGTGTGTGTTGCTGGCTAAATGTAACGCTGTACGGCCATGGTGTGTGTTGCTGGCTAAATGTAACGCTGTACGGCCATGGTGTGTGTTGCTGGCTAAATGTAACGCTGTACGGCCATGGTGTGTGTTGCTGGCTAAATGTAACGCTGTACGGCCATGGTGTGTGTTGCTGGCTAAATGTAACGCTGTACGGCCATGGTGTGTGTTGCTGGCTAAATGTAACGCTGTTCGGCCCTGGTGTGTGTTGCTGGCTAAATGTAACGCTGTACGGCCATGGTGTGTGTTGCTGGCTAAATGTAACGCTGTTCGGCCATGGTGTGTGTTGCTGGCTAAATGTAACGCTGTACGGCCATGGTGTGTGTTGCTGGCTAAATGTAACGCTGTACGGCCATGGTGTGTGTTGCTGGCTAAATGTAACGCTGTACGGCCCTGGTGTGTGTTGCTGGCTAAATGTAACGCTGTTCGGCCATGGTGTGTGTTGCTGGCTAAATGTAACGCTGTACGGCCCTGGTGTGTGTTGCTGGCTAAATGTAACGCTGTACGGCCATGGTGTGTGTTGCTGGCTAAATGTAACGCTGTACGGCCATGGTGTGTGTTGCTGGCTAAATGTAACGCTGTACGGCCATGGTGTGTGTTGCTGGCTAAATGTAACGCTGTTCGGCCCTGGTGTGTGTTGCTGGCTAAATGTAACGCTGTACGGCCATGGTGTGTGTTGCTGGCTAAATGTAACGCTGTACGGCCATGGTGTGTGTTGCTGGCTAAATGTAACGCTGTACGGCCATGGTGTGTGTTGCTGGCTAAATGTAACGCTGTACGGCCATGGTGTGTGTTGCTGGCTAAATGTAACGCTGTACGGCCATGGTGTGTGTTGCTGGCTAAATGTAACGCTGTACGGCCATGGTGTGTGTTGCTGGCTAAATGTAACGCTGTACGGCCCTGGTGTGTGTTGCTGGCTAAATGTAACGCTGTACGGCCCTGGTGTGTGTTGCTGGCTAAATGTAACGCTGTACGGCCATGGTGTGTGTTGCTGGCTAAATGTAACGCTGTACGGCCATGGTGTGTGTTGCTGGCTAAATGTAACGCTGTACGGCCATGGTGTGTGTTGCTGGCTAAATGTAACGCTGTTCGGCCCTGGTGTGTGTTGCTGGCTAAATGTAACGCTGTACGGCCATGGTGTGTGTTGCTGGCTAAATGTAACGCTGTACGGCCATGGTGTGTGTTGCTGGCTAAATGTAACGCTGTACGGCCATGGTGTGTGTTGCTGGCTAAATGTAACGCTGTACGGCCATGGTGTGTGTTGCTGGCTAAATGTAACGCTGTACGGCCATGGTGTGTGTTGCTGGCTAAATGTAACGCTGTTCGGCCATGGTGTGTGTTGCTGGCTAAATGTAACGCTGTACGGCCATGGTGTGTGTTGCTGGCTAAATGTAACGCTGTACGGCCATGGTGTGTGTTGCTGGCTAAATGTAACGCTGTACGGCCATGGTGTGTGTTGCTGGCTAAATGTAACGCTGTTCGGCCATGGTGTGTGTTGCTGGCTAAATGTAACGCTGTACGGCCATGGTGTGTGTTGCTGGCTAAATGTAACGCTGTACGGCCATGGTGTGTGTTGCTGGCTAAATGTAACGCTGTACGGCCATGGTGTGTGTTGCTGGCTAAATGTAACGCTGTACGGCCATGGTGTGTGTTGCTGGCTAAATGTAACGCTGTACGGCCATGGTGTGTGTTGCTGGCTAAATGTAACGCTGTACGGCCATGGTGTGTGTTGCTGGCTAAATGTAACGCTGTACGGCCATGGTGTGTGTTGCTGGCTAAATGTAACGCTGTACGGCCATGGTGTGTGTTGCTGGCTAAATGTAACGCTGTACGGCCATGGTGTGTGTTGCTGGCTAAATGTAACGCTGTACGGCCATGGTGTGTGTTGCTGGCTAAATGTAACGCTGTACGGCCATGGTGTGTGTTGCTGGCTAAATGTAACGCTGTACGGCCCTGGTGTGTGTTGCTGGCTAAATGTAACGCTGTACGGCCCTGGTGTGTGTTGCTGGCTAAATGTAACGCTGTACGGCCATGGTGTGTGTTGCTGGCTAAATGTAACGCTGTACGGCCATGGTGTGTGTTGCTGGCTAAATGTAACGCTGTACGGCCATGGTGTGTGTTGCTGGCTAAATGTAACGCTGTACGGCCATGGTGTGTGTTGCTGGCTAAATGTAACGCTGTACGGCCATGGTGTGTGTTGCTGGCTAAATGTAACGCTGTTCGGCCATGGTGTGTGTTGCTGGCTAAATGTAACGCTGTACGGCCATGGTGTGTGTGGCTGGCTAAATGTAACGCTGTACGGCCATGGTGTGTGTTGCTGGCTAAATGTAACGCTGTACGGCCATGGTGTGTGTTGCTGGCTAAATGTAACGCTGTACGGCCATGGTGTGTGTTGCTGGCTAAATGTAACGCTGTACGGCCATGGTGTGTGTTGCTGGCTAAATGTAACGCTGTACGGCCATGGTGTGTGTTGCTGGCTAAATGTAACGCTGTACGGCCATGGTGTGTGTTGCTGGCTAAATGTAACGCTGTACGGCCATGGTGTGTGTTGCTGGCTAAATGTAACGCTGTACGGCCATGGTGTGTGTTGCTGGCTAAATGTAACGCTGTACGGCCATGGTGTGTGTTGCTGGCTAAATGTAACGCTGTACGGCCATGGTGTGTGTTGCTGGCTAAATGTAACGCTGTACGGCCATGGTGTGTGTTGCTGGCTAAATGTAACGCTGTACGGCCATGGTGTGTGTTGCTGGCTAAATGTAACGCTGTACGGCCATGGTGTGTGTTGCTGGCTAAATGTAACGCTGTTCGGCCATGGTGTGTGTTGCTGGCTAAATGTAACGCTGTTCGGCCATGGTGTGTGTTGCTGGCTAAATGTAACGCTGTTCGGCCATGGTGTGTGTTGCTGGCTAAATGTAACGCTGTACGGCCATGGTGTGTGTTGCTGGCTAAATGTAACGCTGTACGGCCATGGTGTGTGTTGCTGGCTAAATGTAACGCTGTACGGCCATGGTGTGTGTTGCTGGCTAAATGTAACGCTGTACGGCCATGGTGTGTGTTGCTGGCTAAATGTAACGCTGTACGGCCATGGTGTGTGTTGCTGGCTAAATGTAACGCTGTACGGCCATGGTGTGTGTTGCTGGCTAAATGTAACGCTGTTCGGCCCTGGTGTGTGTTGCTGGCTAAATGTAACGCTGTACGGCCATGGTGTGTGTTGCTGGCTAAATGTAACGCTGTACGGCCATGGTGTGTGTTGCTGGCTAAATGTAACGCTGTTCGGCCCTGGTGTGTGTTGCTGGCTAAATGTAACGCTGTACGGCCATGGTGTGTGTTGCTGGCTAAATGTAACGCTGTACGGCCATGGTGTGTGTTGCTGGCTAAATGTAACACTGTACGGCCATGGTGTGTGTTGCTGGCTAAATGTAACGCTGTACGGCCATGGTGTGTGTTGCTGGCTAAATGTAACGCTGTTCGGCCATGGTGTGTGTTGCTGGCTAAATGTAATGCTGTACGGAAATGGTGTGTGTTGCTGGCTAAATAGTGTGTGTCCTAGAGTAATGTGGTGCTACCCTGAGCATGTGAGCGAGGGACAGGGCAGGAGCGAAGGACAGAGAAAAATATAAATACTAGTGTGTGTGAGAGAGAAAGGGAGGGCTGTGAGACAGAGGGGGCTTTGTTTGTGCAGCCCTGCCTTCCTTCCAGGGAAAGACACAGTTCTGTTGGTGCTACAGAACAGAACAGAGTTTCGCTGTCAGCTCTGTGTGGATCTCTGAGGGGGACTTTGTTGTGTAGCAGAGCGGAGTCAGAAGCAGGACCAGGCCAACTAGCTAGCTAACAGACAACAGCTGTAGGACCAGGCCAACTAGCTAGCTAACAGACAACAGCTGTAGGACCAGGCCAACTAGCTAGCTAACAGACAACAGCTGTAGGACCAGGCCAACTAGCTAGCTAACAGACAACAGCTGTAGTACTAGGCCAACTAGCTAGCTAACAGACAACAGCTGTAGGACCAGGCCAACTAGCTAGCTAACAGACAACAGCTGTAGGACCAGGCCAACTAGCTAGCTAACAGACAACAGCTGTAGGACCAGGCCAACTAGCTAGCTAACAGACAACAGCTGTAGGACCAGGCCAACTAGCTAGCTAACAGACAACAGCTGTAGGACCAGGCCAACTAGCTAGCTAACATACAACAGCTGTAGGACCAGGCCAACTAGCTAGCTAACAGACAACAGCTGTAGTACTAGGCCAACTAGCTAGCTAACAGACAACAGCTGTAGTACTAGGCCAACTAGCTAGCTAACAGACAACAGCTGTAGGACCAGGCCAACTAGCTAGCTAACAGACAACAGCTGTAGGACCAGGCCAACTAGCTAGCTAACAGACAACAGCTGTAGGACCAGGCCAACTAGCTAGCTAACAGACAACAGCTGTAGGACCAGGCCAACTAGCTAGCTAACAGACAACAGCTGTAGGACCAGGCCAACTAGCTAGCTAACAGACAACAGCTGTAGGACCAGGCCAACTAGCTAGCTAACAGACAACAGCTGTAGGACCAGGCCAACTAGCTAGCTAACAGACAACAGCTGTAGGACCAGGCCAACTAGCTAGCTAACAGACAACAGCTGTAGAACCAGGCCAACTAGCTAGCTAACAGACAACAGCTGTAGGACCAGGCCAACTAGCTAGCTAACAGACAACAGCTGTAGGACCAGGCCAACTAGCTAGCTAACAGACAACAGCTGTAGGACCAGGCCAACTAGCTAGCTAACAGACAACAGCTGTAGGACAAGGCCAACTAGCTAGCTAACAGACAGCAGCTGTAGGACCAGGCCAACTAGCTAGCTAACAGACAACAGCTGTAGGACCAGGCCAACTAGCTAGCTAACAGACAACAGCTGTAGGACCAGGCCAACTAGCTAGCTAACAGACAACAGCTGTAGGACCAGGCCAACTAGCTAGCTAACAGACAACAGCTGTAGTACTAGGCCAACTAGCTAGCTAACAGACAACAGCTGTAGGACCAGGCCAATTAGCTAGCTAACAGACAACAGCTGTAGGACCAGGCCAACTAGCTAGCTAACAGACAACAGCTGTAGGACCAGGCCAACTAGCTAGCTAACAGACAACAGCTGTAGGACCAGGCCAACTAGCTAGCTAACAGACAACAGCTGTAGGACCAGGCCAACTAGCTAGCTAACAGACAACAGCTGTAGGACCAGGCCAACTAGCTAGCTAACAGACAACAGCTGTAGGACCAGGCCAACTAGCTAGCTAACAGACAACAGCTGTAGTACTAGGCCAACTAGCTAGCTAACAGACAACAGCTGTAGGACCAGGCCAACTAGCTAGCTAACAGACAACAGCTGTAGGACCAGGCCAACTAGCTAGCTAACAGACAACAGCTGTAGGACCAGGCCAACTAGCTAGCTAACAGACAACAGCTGTAGGACCAGGCCAACTAGCTAGCTAACAGACAACAGCTGTAGGACCAGGCCAACTAGCTAGCTAACAGACAACAGCTGTAGTACTAGGCCAACTAGCTAGCTAACAGACAACAGCTGTAGGACCAGGCCAACTAGCTAGCTAACAGACAACAGCTGTAGGACCAGGCCAACTAGCTAGCTAACAGACAACAGCTGTAGGACCAGGCCAACTAGCTAGCTAACAGACAACAGCTGTAGGACCAGGCCAACTAGCTAGCTAACAGACAACAGCTGTAGGACCAGGCCAACTAGCTAGCTAACAGACAACAGCTGTAGTACTAGGCCAACTAGCTAGCTAACAGACAACAGCTGTAGGACCAGGCCAACTAGCTAGCTAACAGACAACAGCTGTAGGACCAGGCCAACTAGCTAGCTAACAGACAACAGCTGTAGGACCAGGCCAACTAGCTAGCTAACAGACAACAGCTGTAGGACCAAGCCAACTAGCTAGCTAACAGACAACAGCTGTAGGACCAAGCCAACTAGCTAGCTAACAGACAACAGCTGTAGGACCAGGCCAACTAGCTAACTAACAGACAACAGCTGTAGGACCAGGCCAACTAGCTAGCTAACAGACAACAGCTGTAGGACCAGGCCAACTAACTAGCTAACAGACAACAGCTGTAGGACCAGGCCAACTAGCTAGCTAACAGACAACAGCTGTAGGACCAGGCCAACTAGCTAGCTAACAGACAACAGCTGTAGGACCAGGCCAACTAGCTAGCTAACAGACAACAGCTGTAGGACCAGGCCAACTAGCTAGCTAACAGACAACAGCTGTAGGACCAAGCCAACTAGCTAGCTAACAGACAACAGCTGTAGGACCAGGCCAACTAGCTAGCTAACAGACAACAGCTGTAGGACCAGGCCAACTAGCTAGCTAACAGACAACAGCTGTAGGACCAGGCCAACTAGCTAGCTAACAGACAACAGCTGTAGGACCAGGCCAACTAGCTAGCTAACAGACAACAGCTGTAGGACCAGGCCAACTAGCTAGCTAACAGACAACAGCTGTAGGACCAGGCCAACTAGCTAGCTAACAGACAACAGCTGTAGGACCAGGCCAACTAGCTAGCTAACAGACAACAGCTGTAGGACCAAGCCAACTAGCTAGCTAACAGACAACAGCTGTAGGACCAGGCCAACTAGCTAGCTAACAGACAACAGCTGTAGGACCAGGCCAACTAGCTAGCTAACAGACAACAGCTGTAGGACCAGGCCAACTAGCTAGCTAACAGACAACAGCTGTAGGACCAGGCCAACTAGCTAGCTAACAGACAACAGCTGTAGGACCAAGCCAACTAGCTAGCTAACAGACAACAGCTGTAGGACCAGGCCAACTAGCTAGCTAACAGACAACAGCTGTAGGACCAGGCCAACTAGCTAGCTAACAGACAACAGCTGTAGGACCAGGCCAACTAGCTAGCTAACAGACAACAGCTGTAGGACCAGGCCAACTAGCTAGCTAACAGACAACAGCTGTAGTACTAGGCCAACTAGCTAGCTAACAGACAACAGCTGTAGGACCAGGCCAACTAGCTAGCTAACAGACAACAGCTGTAGGACCAGGCCAACTAGCTAGCTAACAGACAACAGCTGTAGAACCAGCTGAGTGAACATACATTTAATTAATTGTACTTTTATTTTACTGGGCTGATGGTGCCTGCATCTGATGGTCCGTCTCAGCGGAGGGAGAGAGCAGCAGGCTGAGGGTCCGCCTCAACATCCCTCCACTCTCCCTTTCCTCCACTGCCTCTCAACATCCCTCCTCTCTCCCTTTCCTCCACTGACATTGACCAAAAAGGGACACCGTCTTCCAGCTGATGGCAAAACTCGAGTCGCACCGGATTACTTCTGCATCATGTACAAATTGATGTTGTTACTCCTATGAACAGAGAAAGTGAAATATTCCTCGATATTAATGAATAATAACTAGTAACAACAACAAGGTGAGCCTATAGATCCACTTTCCTACTCATTCATTACTGCTGCACTGCTTGTTGTTGTAGCGCTGAGTGGAAATAGGAAGAATGCTCATTTTATGGATTATAAAAGTGTTGAATACAAAGTGTTGACAGCGCTGAGTAAACTTAAACATGAACTCACTCATAAAAACAGCAGCTCTTTGCTGTATTCGTTGTCAGTCTCTCTCTCTAGTCGTGGTTTTAAACGTTTTGAAATCTCACAGTATCAACTCTGCTGTAGCTTTCTTTTACGCCTGCCACGTTAATGCAGACACGGTCATCTGAGCCATCCGATTGGCCCATAGTGCACTTGATTTGCTCTCTGGGTCCGCCAGGAAGGCAGAGTTTGTACCTTCAGACACATGAAATTGTTCAAAATGGAATTAGTTTGCTTACCCGGCGCGCAGGGTAGCTGAAACGCCAACAGCCCGAGACGAATACAAAAACAATAGGAACACAATACTTTATCGTTGGGTTTTTACAGAAAGGTTTGGTGATCGACTAGGAATGCCTTGGAGATCGACCGGTCGATCGCTGCTCTAGAAAGTTGAGTGAAGTTGAATCTCGCGCTTCCCTCTCTGTGGGTTGATATTTCTGCGCGGCAGTCCCGGGGATCTGCGGCAGTCCCGTGGAGCTGCGGCAGTCCCGGGGCTACTGCGTGCATGCGAGGGAATAGGGAATGTTTTTCCTAAACAAAATGAGGGATTTCGGTAAGAGCACTTTTCAGTCAGAGCAACAAGTGAGAAACAAAATGGCTGAAATGATGTTGCAGCTTCAGCACGGACATGGTGATAGCCACTTGCTGTGCTGTGGTGCCTGGCCGCTGCAGCAGGGAGGAGAGAGAGACAACACGCTGTGGTGCCTGGCCGCTGCAGCAGGGAGGAGAGAGAGACAACACGCTGTGGTGCCTGGCCGCTGCAGCAGGGAGGAGAGGGAGACAACACTGGCATGTTTTAACACAGCGTGGCCATCAGCCTCCTGAGTCATGTGTGTCTCTTAGTCAAACAGAACACTTAAAGCATCAGACAAGCTCAGTGCATATAGTTGATTTGATTCAAACACATAGGGTGTGTCTATATATGGAAAAGAATACACGTTTTTAACATTTCAACCAATCGATTGGTCGAAAGAACAGGCGACTCTCGATCGACCTAGATTTTGTTTTGTCGGGGACAGCCCTACATTGAATTACAGTGGCGGGGGAAGCCCAAGGAGGCATATTATGTCAAAATACACCTAAACAGCCATTGGTGAAGAGAGATACTAACAAATGGAGAACTAGCCTATCACTCAGAGAAAATTATGTATTCAATTCAACAAATAGGCATCCTACTACTATTAATGGTAAGCCATACTGTACACACCTGCATTCAATGTCATCCAAGTTCAGCCCAACAGAGGTCACTGTCCAGTGCACTGTGAGAAGAGTAGCAGCTGTGGTGGTCTGGAGTATCTGTATAGTCCTGTAAAGCTCTGACTCACTGCTGCTGGGCAACAGTCCAGCCTCCTCTCACTGCTGCTGGGCACAGTCCAGCCTCCTCTCTCCTTTCACCTCGTCCCTCTCCCAGTTCTTCTCTCTCCAGCACACTAGACCACAATCCTCAGCTTGCCTGGCTGGCCGGCTGGCCCTAGAAAACAGTGACTTCATTGTGTCCTTTATCCCAAAACAGATTGCTGCTCCCCCTCCTCCTGTTCTCCTCCTCCCCCTCCTCCTGTTCTCCTCCTCCCCCTCCTCCTGTTCTCCTCCTCCCCCTCCTCCTGTTCTCCTCCTCCCCGCCCTACAGACCTCCACATATCCTCCTGGAAAAACAGAATCCCCACCAGACTGCCTTTCACTAGCACCCAGTCAGAGCCGGATGTGAGCAAGACTGTGGTAACTTCCTAACGTGACTGATCAGAGGCAACATGTTCCTCACTAGTCACTGCTCTGTCACTGTGATATCACATATTCCTCCAGACATGGACCAGGTCCTCTGAGACACATCTGAGATGACGCTGCAGTGGATAGTAGCCGTTTTAAGGGCTCCTGACCAATTCTGCAATTATTTTTCTTTTATGGTGATCTTAACCTTTTTTGTACATAATGTCTCCGACATAGTTTCCTATGACCGAAAACAGCTTCTGGACATCAGAACAGAGATCACTAACCTGAACAGCTTCTGGACATCAGAACAGAGATCACTAACCTGAACAGCTTCTGGACATCAGAACAGAGATCACTAACCTGAACAGCTTCTGGACATCAGAACAGAGATCACTAACCTGAACAGCTTCTGGACATCAGAACAGAGATCACTAACCTGAACAGCTTCTGGACATCAGAACATAGATCACTAACCTGAACAGCTTCTGGACATCAGAACAGAGATCACTAACCTCAATTTGGATGAAGATGTCTACTTAAACTAGTAGGCAGCTGTGAATGTAGTGCTTACTCCGGACCAGGCCCTAACCCCAGGACTAAAACAAGGAAGAGACGTTGCAGGAGAGCCAAACGAGAGGTCTCCATGACGAGACTACGTTGGGGGGCAAATAAACTGCCTCTACCCTCCGTTCTATTGGCCAACGTACAATCACTAGAGAGCAACTGGACGAGCTCTGCTCGAGACTATCCTATCAACAGGACCTGAAGAACTGTTATATTCTATGTTTCTCTGAGACACGGCTGAACAAGGACATCGTCTAGATCGGACGGCAGCCTCGGGTATGGCGAGGGGGAGGGGTGTGTCTCTGTTAACAACAGCTGGTGCGCTATCTCTAATGTTAAGGAAGTCTCAAGGTTCTGTTAGCCAGAGTTGGACTACCTCATGATAAGCTGTAGACCATACTATTTACCAAGAGAGTTTTCATCTACAGTTGAATTTGGAAGTTTACATACACCTTAGCCAAATACATTTAAACTCAGTTTTTCACAATTCCTGACATTTAATCCTAGTAAAAAAATCCCAGTTTTAGGTCAGTTAAGATCACCTCTTTATTTTAAGAATGTGAAATGTCAGAATAATAGTAGAGAGAATGATTTATTTCAGCTTTTATTTATTTCATCACATTGCCAGTGGGTCAGAAGTTTACATACACTCAATTAGTATTTGGTAGCGTTGCTTTTAAATTGTTTAACTCGGGTCAAACGTTTCGGGTAGCCTTCCACAAGCTTCCCACAATAAGTTGGGTGAATTTTGGCCCATTCCTCCTGACAGAGCTGGTGTAACGGAGTCAGGTTTGTAGGCCTCCTTGCTCGCAAACGCCTTTTCAGTTCCGCCCACACATTTTCTATAGGATTGAGGTCAGGGCTTTGTGATGGCCACTCCAATACCTTGACTTTGTTGTCCTTAAGCCATTTTGCCACAACTTTGGAAGTATGCTTGGGGTCACTGTTCATTTGGAAGACCCATATGCGACCAAGCTTTAACTTCCTGACTGATGTCTTGAGATGTTGCTTCAATATATCCACATTATTTTCCTTCCTCATGATGCCATCTATTTTGTGAAGTGCACCAGTCCCTCCTGCAGCAAAGCACCACCACAGCATGATGTTGCCACCCCCGTGCTTCATGGCTGGGATGGTGTTCTTCGGCCTGCAAGCATCCCCCTTTTTCCTCCAAACATAACGATGGTCATTATAGACAAACAGTTCTATTTTAGTTTCATCAGACCAGAGGACATTTCTCCAAAAAGTAAGATCTTTGTCCCCATGTGCAGTTGCAAACCGTAGTCTGGCTTTTTTTATGGTGGTTTTGGAGCAGTGGCTTCTTCCTTGCTGAGCGGCCTTTCAGGTAATGTCGATATAGGACTCGTTTTACTGTGGATATAGATACTTTTGTACCTGTTTCCTCCAGCATCTTCACAAGGTCCTTTGCTGTTGTTCTGGGATTGATTTGCACTTTTCGCACCAAAGTACGTTCATCTCTAGGAGACAGAACGTGTCTCCTTCCTGAGCGGTATGACAGCTGCATGGTCCCATGGTGTTTATACTTGCGTACTATTGTTTGTACAGATGAACATGGTACCTTCAGGCGTTTGGAAATTGCTCCCAAGGATGAACCAGACTTGTGGAGGTCTACAATTTTCTTTCTGAGGTCTTGGCTGATTTCTTTTGATTTTCCCATGATGTCAAGGAAAGAGGCACTGAGTTTGAAGGTAGGCCTTGAAATACATCCACAGGTACACCTCCAATTGACTCAAATGATGTCAATTAGCCTTCATTTTCTGGAATATTCCAAGCTGTTTAAAGGCACAGTCAACTTAGTGTATGTAAACTTCTGACCCACTGGAATTGTGATACAGTGAATTATGAGTGAAATAATCTGTCTGTAAACAATTGTTGTAAAAATGACTTGTGTCATGCACAAAGTAGATGTCCTAAATGACTTGCCAAAACTATAGTTTGTTAACAAGAAATATGTGGAGTGGTTGAAAAACGAGTTTTAATGACTCCAACCCAAGTGTATGTAAAGTTGCGACATCAACTGTATATTTGTCGTAACAGTCTATTTAGCACCACAAACAACAAGAACAAGAAAATGCACAACTAGAGGCAACAAAAATCTTGATCACCTTTACTCCACACACAGAAACGCATACAAGGCTCTCCCTCCCTTTGGCAAATCTGACCATAACCCTATCCTTCCTGCTCAAACAGGAAGTACCGCTCAATACGGAAATGGTCTGATGAAGTGGATGATAAGCCACAGACTGGAAAAACATGGATCAGAAAACCAGTCAGTATCTGGTGTGACCACCGTTTACATGGATCAGAAAACCAGTCAGTATCTGGTGTGACCACCGTTTACATGGATCAGAAAACCAGTCAGTATCTGGTGTGACCACCGTTTACATGGATCAGAAAACCAGTCAGTATCTGGTGTGACCACCGTTCACCTCATGCAGGGCGACATCTCCTTCACATAGAGTTGATCGGCTGTTGATTGTGGCCTGTGGAATGTTGTCCCACTCCTCTTCAATAGCTGTGCGAAGCTGCTGGATATTTGCAGGAACTGGAACACGCTGTCATACACGTCGATCCAGAGCATCCCAAACATGCTCAATGAGTGAAATGTCTGGTGAGTATGCAGGCCATGGATGAACTGGGACATTTTCAGCTTCCAGGAATTGGGTACAGATCCTTCCGACATGGGGCCATGCATTATCATGCTGAAACATGAGGTGACGGTGGCGGATGATTGGCACGACAATCGGCCTCTCTGTGCATTCAAATTGCCATCGATAAAATGCGATTGTGTTTGTTGTCTGTAGCTTATGCCTGCCCATACCATAACTGCACAATGTGGAACTCTGTTCACAACGTTGACATCAGCATACCGCCCACACAACGCCATCTGCCATCTGTCCGGTACAGTTGAAACCGGGATTCATCCTCAAAGAGCAAACTTCTCCAGCGTGCCAGTGGCCATCGAAGGTGAGCATTTTCCCACTGAAGTCGGTTAGGACGCCGAACTGCAGTCAGGTCAAGACCCTGGTGAGGACGACGAGCACGCAGATGAGCTTCCCTGAGATGGTTTCTGACAGTTTGTGTTTAAATTCTTCGGTTGTGCAAACCCACAGTTTCATCAGCTGTCCGGGTGGCTGGTCTCAGACAATCCCACAGGTGAAGAAGCCAGATGTGGAGGTCCTGGGCTGGGTGGTTACGCATGGTCTGTGGTTGTGAGGCCGGTTGGACGTACTGCCAAATTCTCTAAAACAACGTTGGAGGCGGCTTATGGTAGAGAACTGAACATTAAATTCTCTAGCAAAAGCTCTGGTGGACATTCCTGCAGTCAGCATGCCAATTTCATGCTCCCTCAAAACTTGACATATGTGGCATTGTGTTGTGTGACAAAACTACACATTTAGAGTGGCCTTTTAATGTCCCCAGCACAAGGTACACCTGTGTAATGATCATGCTGTTTAATCAGCTTCTTGATATGTCACACCTGTCAGGTGGATGGATTATCTTGGCAAATGATAAATGCTCACTAACAGGGATGTAAATAAATTTGTGCACAAAATTTGAGAGTAATAAGCTTTTTGTGCCTATGGAAAATGTATGGGATCTTTTATTTCACCTCATGAAAAATGGATCAACACTTCACATTTTGCGTTAATATTTTTGTTCAGTGTATCTACCCACTGAAGACCTGTACACAGAGAGAGAGATGTATCCATCTACCCACTGAAGACCTGTACACAGAGAGAGAGAGATGTATCCATCTACCCACTGAAGACCTGTACACAGAGAGAGAGAGATGTAATCCATCTACCCACTGAGAGGCTCACCATCAACACCACACCGTAGGAAGGAAGCAGCCAACTGTCCTCTGCTCTGCTGTGTATTCAGGATATATGAGTCACTATAATGTGTTGCTCATCTATGAAATTACTCACACAGCAGCACAGCCGCTCATCTCCTCACAACCACCCCAGCCGCTCATCTCCTCACAACCACCCCAGCCGCTCATCTCCTCACAACCACCCCAGCCGCTCATCTCCTCACAACCACCCCAGCCGCTCATCTCCTCACAACCACCCCAGCCGCTCATCTATTCACAACCACCCCAGCCGCTCATCTCCTCACAACCACCCCAGCCGCTCATCTCCTCACAACCACCCCAGCCGCTCATCTATTCACAACCACCCCAGCCGCTCATCTCCTCACAACCACCCCAGCCGCTCATCTCCTCACAACCACCCCAGCCGCTCATCTCCTCACAACCACCCCAGCCGCTCATCTCCTCACAACCACCCCAGCCGCTCATCTCCTCACAACAACCCCAGCCGCTCATCTATTCAAATCAACCCCAACCATTCATCTCCTCACAACAACCCCAACCATTCATCTATTCACAACAACCCCAACCCCAGCAAATCCCCTTATTGTATTGGACACCTTTAAATGTGCCTTTAGAGGCCATGCAATTCAGTACTCATCTCGAAAACAAAAAGCAATTTAGGTCAAAAGAGTCCATACTAACAAAGGAAATAGAAGGTCTAACAGAACAGATAGATAGCAATAAAAACTGTAACATAGAGGCTCAGAATAAATTAGAAGAAAAACAAAGAAATTGAGAAACTTATTCAAGAAAGATCAAGTGTAATATATTATAAAAATAGAGCAAACTGGATGGAATATGGGGAAAATACACCACATTCTTTTTTAATCTTCAACAGGGGAATGCTACCATAAATAACTTACTGAAACGGAAACCCATGATTCACCAAATGATATTTTGAAGGAGGAAACAAAGTACTTTAAGCATATGTTTTCGTTTCAGTCGCCTCCATCTCCTTTAACTGAAGCTAATTGTAGAGATTATTTTTCTATTGATAATGTAAAATGAACAGCCATACAGAAAGACTCATGTGAAGGTGAATTTACGGAGGAGGAACTTCTGGATGCAATTAAAGACTTTAAGTCCGGGAAAACTCCAGGGTTGGATGGCATACCAGTCGAGGTATACCAAACCTTTTTTGATATACTCAGAGGGCCGTTATTAGCATGTTTTAACCACTCCTATGTAAATGGTAGATTATCAGATACTCAACAAGAAGATCTGATTTCATTATTACTGAAACTGGACCCAAGTGGTAAATATAAAGATCCAGTCCATTTAAACAATTGGAGGCCTCTTACACTTCAGTGTTGTGATGCAAAAATTATAGCAAAATGTATAGCGCATAGAATTCAAAAGGTATTGTTAGACATTATTCATTCTAATCAGACAGGTTTTTTACATGGAAGATACATTGGAGATAATACAAGGCAAGTATTGGAAACAATAGAACACTATGGAAAATCTGGGAAACCAGGACTGCTATTCATAGCAGACTTTGAAAAGGCATTTGATAAAGTACGACTGGGGTTTATATATAAATGCCTGGAGCATTTCAATTTTGGAGAATCTCTTATAAATTGGGTTAAAATCATGTATAGTAACCCTAGGTGTAAAATGGTAAATAATGGCTATTTCTCAGAATGTTTTAAACTGTCAAGAGGAGTGAAACAAGGTTGTCCACTATCAGCCAAGTGACTCACTGTCTGTAGGAGCGATCCATTTTTAGGAACGGGGTGGTGTACCTAATAAACTGGCTTGTGAGTGTATGTGTGCACATATATAATCCTACCAACCGAACCGCCTGATTTCATATATTGACCTAAAAAACGCTGGAGAAGGATTTTATTCAGTGACAGAATAACGTTTAATTAATATACATCTACACTGGGTAACACACTGGGTAACACACTGGGTAACACACTGGGTAACACACTGCGACGCACGCACACACAGCGATAGATACCTCATAGACCCCATCTGGCCGAACTGATTGTTTTCTAACTGTCCCTCCTCTCCTTTCTGTCTCTCAAACACAATAATGAACCAGTCTCCTTTCTGTCTCTCAAACACAATAATGAACCAGTCTCCTTTCTGTCTCTCAAACACAATAATGAACCAGTCTCCTTTCTGTCTCCAAACACAATAATGAACCAGTCTCCTTTCTGTCTCCAAACACAATAATGAACCAGTCTCCTTTCTGTCTCCAAACACAATAATGAACCAGTCTCCTTTCTGTCTCTCAAACACAATAATGAACCAGTCTCCTTTCTGTCTCTCAAACACAATAATGAACCAGTCTCCTTTCTGTCTCCAAACACAATAATGAACCAGTCTCCTTTCTGTCTCCAAACACAATAATGAACCAGTCTCCTTTCTGTCTCCAAACACAATAATGAACCAGTCTCCTTTCTGTCTCCAAACACAATAATGAACCAGTCTCCTTTCTGTCTCCAAACACAATAATGAACCAGTCTCCTTTCTGCCTCTCAAACACAATAATGAACCAGTCTCCTTTCTGTCTCTCAAACACAATAATGAACCAGTCTCCTTTCTGTCTCCAAACACAATAATGAACCAGTCTCCTTTCTGTCTCCAAACACAATAATGAACCAGTCTCCTTTCTGTCTCTCAAACACAATAATGAACCAGTCTCCTTTCTGTCTCTCAAACACAATAATGAACCAGTCTCCTTTCTGTCTCAAAACACAATAATGAACCAGTCTCCTTTCTGTCTCTCAAACACAATAATGAACCAGTCTCATTTCTGTCTCTCAAACACAATAATGAACCAGTCTCCTTTCTGTCTCCAAACACAATAATGAACCAGTCTACTTTCTGTCTCCAAACACAATAATGAACCAGTCTCCTTTCTGTCTCCAAACACAATAATGAACCAGTCTCCTTTCTGTCTCCAAACACAATAATGAACCAGTCTCCTTTCTGTCTCCAAACACAATAATGAACCAGTCTCCTTTCTGTCTCCAAACACAATAATGAACCAGTCTCCTTTCTGTCTCCAAACACAATAATGAACCAGTCTCCTTTCTGTCTCTCAAACACAATAATGAACCAGTCTCCTTTCTGTCTCCAAACACAATAATGAACCAGTCTCCTTTCTGTCTCTCAAACACAATAATGAACCAGTCTCCTTTCTGTCTCCAAACACAATAATGAACCAGTCTCCTTTCTGTCTCTCAAACACAATAATGAACCAGTCTCCTTTCTGTCTCCAAACACAATAATGAACCAGTCTCCTTTCTGTCTCCAAACACAATAAGGAACCGGGCACCTTAATTGCCACATCACAAAGCTGCATCCTGATATATAATATATCCATAATATATCCATCCCACTGATATTCAACCATTGATCTTCACTGTCAAAGAATAGCAACTAAATGGCCAGGTGTTTCTCCAGAGACGCCTAGGAGAATTACTCCATAGTATCAGATTGGCTGAGCAGAAAATGGAATGAGCATCACCAGAACCTTCATGTGACCGTGTCACAGACGAGCCAGTGACCACATCTCTGTGTCCACGTGTGTCCATGTCTCTCCACTGACCTGGTAGGGCTGGTATGCTCCGTGGTCAGAGAGGAAGTCCAGTTGTCTGTCAGAGAAGAACTCTACAGCCGTGATGGAACCCAGGGTAGCCTTCCCCACCAGAGGTCTGAACGTCTGAAACAAGAAAAACAGTCACCTTTAGAGCCTTCAATGTCTTTTCTTTTCAAACTAGAATTTGTACAAATATATATATTTGGAATACAGGCAGAATGTCACGATTTAAAACATTCAGCCAGGGGAAAACGTCTGCAGAATCAAAACATGAACTGTTTGGAAGGAATAATAATATAGGAAGTCATTACAGTGGAGAGAGAGACAGACAGACAGACAGACAGACAGACAGACAGACAGACAGACAGACAGAGAGAGAGATTCAGACAGACAGATTCAGACAGACAGACAGAGACAGACAGACAGACAGAGAGATTCAGAGAGACAGACAGACGGAGAGATTCAGAGAGACAGACAGAGATTCAGAGAGACAGACAGCGATTCAGAGAGACAGACAGAGATTCAGAGAGACAGACAGACAGACGGATAGACAGACAGACAGACAGACGGATAGACAGACGGGGAGATTCAGAGAGACAGACAGACAGACAGACAGACGGAGAGATTCAGAGAGACAGACAGACAGACGGAGAGATTCAGAGAGACAGACAGACGGAGAGATTCAGACAGACAGACAGACGGAGAGATTCAGAGATTCAGACAGACAGAGAGATTCAGAGAGACAGACAGACGGAGAGATTCAGAGATTCAGACAGACAGAGAGATTCAGACAGACAGAGAGATTCAGACAGACAGAGAGATTCAGACAGACATGAATAAAGAAGTGAAGAGAGGAACGCTGCTACAGAGAGAGCTGCTGCTATCAGACAGTTCAAAGGCTGCCTGTCACTCTTTGATGTGCCTCTCTTCCTCCTCTCCCCTCTCTTCTTCCTCTCCCCTCTCTCCCCTCTCTCCTCCCCCGATGATCACCCATCTCTGATGTCACTGTCTATCAGCCTGCCTGCAGGGCTCAACTCTCTCATCTTCCCTCCATCTCACTGCTGCAGCAACACACTGCCACTCAGATGCATTCCAACTGCTCCAGTCCAGGACCACACCATCATGTGGCCTGATCTTCCCTCCATCTCACTGCCAATCAGATGCATTCCAACTGCTCCAGTCCAGGATCACACCATCATGTGGCCTGGGCCTGTCTGAGTAGGGAGGGTTCTGGATCTTATTACTTTCTCTCTTTCTCAGACAGACTCCCTTTGAAACCCCATCATGGAAGAGCAGAGCAGAGCAGGGAACAGTACAGAGCAGAGTACAGAGCAGAGCACAGAGCAGAGCAGAGCAGAGTACAGAGTACAGAGCAGAGTTTTCCTGAAGCAGTAATCTAATCACAGCTCTAAACAGCAGAGAGATGATAGCATGAATCTAACCCAGGGAATGTAATAGGATTCATTAGAAGTTTAACTACACATGTGACTGCTGCTGTTACTAGAGTTAAAGGATGAATACCACAACACTCCCACAGTCATACTGTCTGGTGCTGGCTGGTCAGACGAGCTACATGCCTTCTATGCTCACATCAAGGCAAGCAACACTGAACCATGCATGAGAGCACCAGCTGTTCCAGACAACTGTGTGATCTCGTTCTCCGTAGCCGATGTGAGTAAGACCTTTATACAGGTTAACATTCACAAGGCCGCAGGGTCAGATGGATTACCAGGATGAGTGCTCAGACCATGCGCTGATCAGCTGGCAAGTGTCTTCACTGACATTTTCAATCTCTCCCTGACCTAGTCTGTAATACCTACATGTTTCAAGCAGACCACCATAGTCCCTGTGCCCAAGAATGCCAAGGTAACCTGTCTAAATGACTATCGCCCCGTAGCACTCACATCTGTAGCCATGAAATGCTTTGAAAGGCTGATCATGGTTCACATCAACACCATCATCCCAGACACCCTGGACCCACTCCAATCTGCATACCGCTCCAACAGATCCACAGATGACACAATCTATATTGCACTCCAACACTGCCCTCTCACACCTGGATAAGAGGAACACCTATGTGAGAATGCTGTTCATTGACTACAGATCAGTGTTCAGCAGGGCCCCCCAGGGGTGCGTGCTCAGTCCCCTCCTGTACTCCGTTTACCCACAACTGTGTGGCCGCGCACAACTCCAACACCATCATTAAGTTTGCTGACGACACAACGGTGGTAGGCCTGATCACCGACGACGATGAGACAGCCTATAGGGAGGTCGTCAGTGACCTGGCAGTGCGGTGCCAGGACAAACACCTTTCTCTCAACGTCAGCAAGACAAAGGAGCTGATCGTGGACTACAGGAAATGGAGGGCCGAGGACGCCCCCATCCACAGGGCTTTAGTGGAGCAGGTCGAGAGCCCATGCTATATAGTTCTCTCAGTACAGTGTAGTGGTGTCCCATGCTATATGGTTCTCTCAGTACAGTGTAGTGGTGTCCCATGCTATATAGTTCTCTCAGTACAGTGTAATGATGTCCCATGCTATATAGTTCTCTCAGTACAGTGTAGTGGTGTCCCATGCTATATAGTTCTCTCAGTACAGTGTAGTGGTGTCCCATGCTATATAGTTCTCTCAGTACAGTGTAGTGATGTCCCATGCTATATAGTTCTCTCAGTACAGTGTAGTGGTGTCCCATGCTATATAGTTCTCTCAGTACAGTGTAGTGGTGTCCCATGCTATATAGTTCTCTCAGTACAGTGTAGTGATGTCCCATGCTATATAGTTCTCTCAGTACAGTGTAGTGATGTCCCATGCTATATAGTTCTCTCAGTACAGTGTAGTGATGTCCCATGCTATATGGTTCTCTCAGTACAGTGTAGTGGTGTCCCATGCTATATAGTTCTCTCAGTACAGTGTAGTGGTGTCCCATGCTATATAGTTCTCTCAGTACAGTGTAGTGGTGTCCCATGCTATATAGTTCTCTCAGTGTAGTGGTGTCCCATGCTATATAGTTCTCTCAGTACAGTGTAGTGATGTCCCATGCTATATGGTTCTCTCAGTACAGTGTAGTGGTGTCCCATGCTATATAGTTCTCTCAGTACAGTGTAATGGTGTCCCATGCTATATGGTTCTCTCAGTACAGTGTAGTGGTGTCCCATGCTATATAGTTCTCTCAGTACAGTGTAGTGGTGTCCCATGCTATATAGTTCTCTCAGTACAGTGTAATGATGTCCCATGCTATATAGTTCTCTCAGTACAGTGTAGTGGTGTCCCATGCTATATAGTTCTCTCAGTGTAGTGGTGTCCCATGCTATATAGTTCTCTCAGTACAGTGTAGTGATGTCCCATGCTATATAGTTCTCTCAGTACAGTGTAGTGGTGTCCCATGCTATATGGTTCTCTCAGTACAGTGTAGTGATGTCCCATGCTATATAGTTCTCTCAGTACAGTGTAGTGGTGTCCCATGCTATATGGTTCTCTCAGTACAGTGTAGTGATGTCCCATGCTATATAGTTCTCTCAGTGTAGTGGTGTCCCATGCTATATAGTTCTCTCAGTACAGTGTAGTGGTGTCCCATGCTATATAGTTCTCTCAGTGTAGTGGTGTCCCATGCTATACAGTGTAGTGGTGTCCCATGCTATATGGTTCTCTCAGTACAGTGTAATGATGTCCCATGCTATATGGTTCTCTCAGTACAGTGTAGTGGTGTCCCATGCTATATAGTTCTCTCAGTACAGTGTAGTGGTGTCCCATGCTATATAGTTCTCTCAGTACAGTGTAGTGGTGTCCCATGCTATATGGTTCTCTCAGTACAGTGTAGTGGTGTCCCATGCTATATGGTTCTCTCAGTACAGTGTAGTGATGTCCCATGCTATATGGTTCTCTCAGTACAGTGTAGTGGTGTCCCATGCTATATGGTTCTCTCAGTACAGTGTAATGATGTCCCATGCTATATAGTTCTCTCAGTACAGTGTAGTGATGTCCCATGCTATATGGTTCTCTCAGTACAGTGTAGTGGTGTCCCATGCTATATAGTTCTCTCAGTACAGTGTAATGATGTCCCATGCTATATGGTTCTCTCAGTACAGTGTAGTGGTGTCCCATGCTATATAGTTCTCTCAGTACAGTGTAATGATGTCCCATGCTATATGGTTCTCTCAGTACAGTGTAGTGGTGTCCCATGCTATATGGTTCTCTCAGTACAGTGTAATGGTGTCCCAGTCACACCATCACATACAGATCTATGTATATATTACAAGGCCAGCTAGAATGGGCCACGTGTGTCTGTCTGTTTCAGTGCTGGTTGATGGTTGCATAACCGTGGTCTGATCTAAAAGGGGAGTTCAAAAGTGAA
>NW_028156578.1:105000-111376 GCF_964263955.1 Coregonus lavaretus
CAGTATAACCTGGTTTCTCATGGTACAGACAACAGAACCAGCCCAGTATAACCTGGTTTCTCATGGTACAGACAACAGAACCAGCCCAGTATAACCTGGTTTCTCATGGTACAGACAACAGAAACAGCCCAGTATAACCTGGTTTCTCATGGTACAGACAACAGAAACAGCCCAGTATAACCTGGTTTCTCATGGTACAGACAACAGAACCAGCCCAGTATAACCTGGTTTCTCATGGTACAGACAACAGAACCAGCCCAGTATAACCTGGTTTCTCATGGTACAGACAACAGAACCAGCCCAGTATAACCTGGTTTCTCATGGTACAGACAACAGAAACAGCCCAGTATAACCTGGTTTCTCATGGTACAGACAACAGAACCAGCCCAGTATAACCTGGTTTCTCATGGTACAGACAACAGAACCAGCCCAGTATAACCTGGTTTCTCATGGTACAGACAACAGAACCAGCCCAGTATAACCTGGTTTCTCATGGTACAGACAACAGAAACAGCCCAGTATAACCTGGTTTCTCATGGTACAGACAACAGAAACAGCCCAGTATAACCTGGTTTCTCATGGTACAGACAACAGAAACAGCCCAGTATAACCTGGTTTCTCATGGTACAGACAACAGAAACAGCCCAGTATAACCTGGTTTCTCATGGTACAGACAACAGAAACAGCCCAGTATAACCTGGTTTCTCATGGTACAGACAACAGAAACAGCCCAGTATAACCTGGTTTCTCATGGTACAGACAACAGAACCAGCCCAGTATAACCTGGTTTCTCATGGTACAGACAACAGAACCAGCCCAGTAATGACAACAGATACAGTATAAACACTGTGATGGTTCACCAAGCCTGGCTGATATCAACAGAACACATCTGTGATACAGAAACAACACTAATCTCTCACAGTCCTAAGTAACTTTTGAATGCAAGACGTAATAAAATGGCCACTATAATATAAACGGTGTGTCAAAGCGTATGCTGCTAGCTACCACTGATCCTTCTTGGTAGAACAGAATACAGCATGTGGCAGTTCCCTTTGGTTCTTCAATCTGGAGTCTCTCTTCCAAACATCCATTTCTCATAAAGGCCTTATTGTTTGACTCAGACCAGAGCAAACATGTTTCAAATGAAAGGAAATTAGATGTTGACCGACAAATGACCGTTTCTCCCCATCCTGTAATAAGATACACACTGGCACACAAACAAAGACTCCAGCCACCCAGAGACTCCAGCCACCCAGAGACTCCAGCCACCCAGAGACTCCAGCCACCCAGAGACTCCAGCCACCCAGAGACTCCAGCCACCCAGAGACTCCAGCCACCCAGAGACTCCAGCCAACCTGGTACCCTGCACATGGACTCAGTACTGGTCCCCTGTGTATATAGCCATGTTATTACCTGGTACCCTGTGTATATAGCCATGTTATTACCTGGTCCCCTGTGTATATAGCCATGTTATTACCTGGTCCCCTGTGTATATAGCCATGTTATTACCTGGTACCCTGTGTATATAGCCATGTTATTACCTGGTCCCCTGTGTATATAGCCATGTTATTACCTGGTCCCCTGTGTATATAGCCATGTTATTACCTGGTCCCTGTGTATATAGCCATGTTATTACCTGGTACCCTGTGTATATAGCCATGTTATTACCTGGTACCCTGTGTATATAGCCATGTTATTACCTGGTAGCCCGTGTATATAGCCATGTTATTACCTGGTCCCCTGTGTATATAGCCATGTTATTACCTGGTCCCCTGTGTATATAGCCATGTTATTACCTGGTCCCCTGTGTATATAGCCATGTTATTACCTGGTACCCTGTGTATATAGCCATGTTATTACCTGGTCCCTGTGTATATAGCCATGTTATTACCTGGTCCCTGTGTATATAGCCATGTTATTACCTGGTACCCTGTGTATATAGCCATGTTATTACCTGGTACCCTGTGTATATAGCCATGTTATTACCTGGTAGCCCGTGTATATAGCCATGTTATTACCTGGTCCCCTGTGTATATAGCCATGTTATTACCTGGTCCCCTGTGTATATAGCCATGTTATTACCTGGTCCCTGTGTATATAGCCATGTTATTACCTGGTACCCTGTGTATATAGCCATGTTATTACCTGGTACCCTGTGTATATAGCCATGTTATTACCTGGTAGCCCGTGTATATAGCCATGTTATTACCTGGTCCCCTGTGTATATAGCCATGTTATTACCTGGTACCCTGTGTATATAGCCATGTTATCGTTACTCATTGTGTATTTATTATTATGAGCGACTTACAGGAGATATAAGGGTTAAGTGCCTTGCTCAAAGGCACACCGACAGATTTTTCACCTAGTCGGCTCGGGGATTCAAATCTTTCTGTTACCGGCCCAGCGCTCTTAACCGCTAGGCTACCTGCCGCCCTTCCCGTAAGTAAGCATTTCACTGTTAGTCCACACCCGTTGTTGACCAATACAATTTGATTTGAACACACACACACACACAATTGGGTCACATCTGCCACTACCCAGCAGAGAATCCCTCCGTGTCCCAGTGCTGTGTGTTGACAGACTGAGGGATGACGTAACAACGTCGGTGCTCCTTCTGAACACACACAGATACACACCAGAGAAACAGCACACACACACACACTCACAATAAAACATGATCCTTTCATCTGTCGGGGAGAAAAGACACACAGGGTTTTGTGAGAAAGTAATAATCCACTCAGCCTTCAGCCTGGCAGACAAAGCATTGTCCTTCCCTCGGTCTGTTCCCTTGCAGAGCCGCAGCCAGAACTCAGCAGTACATATTTCATAAGGCTGAGTGCACTGGAATGCAAAGGAGTGGGCTGCAGCTCATGCAGAGCTAAGTAGTGTGTGTGTGTCTGTGTGTGTGTGTGTGTGTGTGTGTGTGGCTTTATCATCCTGTGAAAGGTTACGACAGCCGGAGGGGAATAGAACGCTGCTATCTGATGAAGGTCACAGTGGAACACAGACACGTGCGCTAACACACACACAGACACACACACACACACACACACACACAACTCATCTTTCTCCCTACAGTACCCATAGCCAGTCCTCTATATAAATACCCAAGCTGTCAGTGTGTTTAGCCGTCAGTGTGTAGCTGTCAGTGTGTAGCTGTCAGTGTGTAGTGCTATTTTCCAAACGTCTTCAATATACCAAGGTTCAAACTGATGACTTCTTCACAACAGAGAGACAGACCGCATAACTAAGCTATTATACATCAAGTAACTGGCTGGCTAGAGGGCCCGTTTTGGCTCCAGAGCACTACTTTCAAAACTACTGGCTGGAACTATACAACAGCTCTGGAGCATCACTTTAACAGTCCTTCAAAATGGTGCATGATAAATACATTGGCATTCCCTTTCTGTTCTGCTTCTGTGGTCAGCTTTGAACAGTATAGCCTGTAATCATCATCCTGACGTTGAGTAACCTAGTTACAATAGGCTGTTGTTACTACAGTATGTAATCAGAGAGAGAGGAGAGAGAGAGAGAGAGAGACAGAGAGAGAGGAGAGAGAGAGAGAGAGAGAGAGGGGAGAGAGAGAGGGGAGAGAGTGTGAGGGGAGAGAGTGAGGGAGAGAGAGAGAGGAGAGTGAGGGGAGAGAGAGTGAGAGAGGGGGAGAGTGAGAGAGAGAGAGAGAGAGAGAGAGAGAGGAGAGAGAGAGAAGAGGGGAGAGAGTGTGAGGGAGAGAGTGTGAGGGAGAGAGTGTGAGGGAGAGAGAGAGGAGAGAGAGTGTGAGGGAGAGAGAGTGAGAGAGGGGGAGAGAGTGAGAGAGGGGGGAGAGAGTGAGAGGAGAGTGAGGGGAGATAGAGAGAGAGAGAGAGACAGAGAGAGAGAGAGAGAGAGAGAGAGAGAGAGGAGAGTGAGAGAGAGAGAGAGGAGAGTGAGAGAGAGAGGAGAGTGAGAGAGAGAGAGAGAGAGAGGAGAGTGAGAGAGAGGGGAGAGAGAGGGAGAGGGGAGAGAGAGTGAGAGAGAATGAGAGAGGGGGAGATAGAGTGAGAGAGAGTGAGAGTGAGAGAGAGTGAGAGTGAGAGAGAGAGAGAGAGAGAGAGAGAGAGAGAGAGATTGTTCCTGACCACTATTGTATCCTATTTGTTGCTCCTCTCCCTCTGGTCCTCTGTTCCTCTAGGTCAGTGAAAGAGAAGGAAGTGATGTGGGCTCAACAGCAAAAGGCAGGGAGGAAGAGGAGTTAGAGATGATTGGAGGGAGGAAGAGGAGTTAGAGATGATTGGAGGGATAGAGATGATTGGAGGGAGGAGTGAAGTGAGAGGAGAGTGAAGAGGAGGAAGAGGGAGATGAGGAGGAGGAAGAGGAAGAGTGACAGTGGCTTTGGAGTTGTTTTTAAAAGTGGTAGGAACTTCTCTCTGTTCCAGGATTACAACAGAAAATGGGTGGGGTTGACCATCTTCACCAACTGAGGAGCTATTACAATGTTGGACACAGGCAGAAAATGGTGGACGTGTTTTGGGGGATGCTCAACATTGCCATCATAAATGCGTATATTGTGTGACCCTGCAAAGGCCCCTTCCCAGAAACAGCTGGCGCTGGTCCCCTGAAGGCATTCACAATACAGCTTGTTCATTGACTGTGTGAAGAGGAAGCCAAGACTGTGGCACCAGGGCACCTGGACCGAGTTGGAACTCATTTGAAAGCAGGTGAAGTTTGAAGGGTGCCGGTCAAAGAGTGGGAGATGAGTAGAAACGTCCTTTGGGTGCTCTACGTGTTCTCTGCCACTTGGCAGGATGGGGGCCGTGCTTCCAGAAGTCCCATGACATGTTGTAGGCTAAAAGCCAAACACTAAAGTGACAGTGTGAAATATGAATCTCTGATCAGTTGTTGTGTCTCTTGGCTCTTTACCTGTGTCTATCTATACTGGTTCACTGACTTGTTGTCAAAGCAGGCTACTATTTCTACATGTGTCAGGTCTGGTCTGTACTAAATCCTATTGAGAGATGTTATCTACATTTTGAAATAGTGTCTGAATAGTTGTTTGCATATTTAAATTGTTACAGAAGTAAGAATCGTTGTCGAATCAAATAGCCTACTTTGTGGGTTTTGAAATACTTTCTGAATATTGTCCTCTGGCCACATTTTGGATAATGTCAATAAAAATTATAAGTGTCATATATTATACACTTTACAAAAATATAAACGCAACACGCAACAATTTGTCTAACTGTGTGGGGTAGATAGAGAGCTGATAGACAACCTCCAGACAGACACAGCTTAGGCTCTAATAACCAGGCGTTCCCAAAACAACACAGACTGAACCGTTCCCAACGGGAGGCAGACGTCCCAATCAGAATAACCAGGCTAGTAGGGCCAGGACAACACCCGTACCGCCACACTCTGCCGTGTCGTGCCGAGGAAACAAAACAACACAGACTGAACCGTTCCCAACGGGAGGCAGACGTCCCAATCAGAATAACCAGGCTAGTAGGGCCAGGACAACACCCGTACCGCCACACTCTGCCGTGTCGTGCCAAGGAACAAAACACAAAGCAGATTTCACTTCTTTAGAAAATCAGCCCTAATGTTGGAAACAAGCTATAGCACACAGTATCTTCCATCCAGAAGGTTTTTAAAGGACCAAAGAGTTTGCTCTGCTTCATGTTCTCCTTGTTGCCATGGCTAGCCTCAGAACTCTTAAAGGGTTTAGGTTAGTTTACTAAACACGGCAGTGGATACCACAACACAAAGACAAGAGTTACATGACCTTTATGGAAATAAAGCTGTGGTTAAATAAAGCTGTGGTTACCTCTCCCCTCGGGTGATTCTCTCGGAGCTGAAAATGAGAAGAGGCCAAAACAGAAGATGTCCACAGAACACACTGCTGTAGCTTTGCCTGTAGACACTACTGTAGCTTTACACAGGAGGATCCAGTCCACAAATGAGCTTTAGTGAACAGATGAGACAGAAGAGGAAAAAGCGTGTTTCTGAGTCAAAGGCTTGGTCTTGAGGTCAGGCTGTGGAGAGAAAGAGACAGTCCTCCTGCTCCCTGCTCGGCCACAGCCCACACGGCAGATATTTTAAGTGCTTGACAAAAAGGGGAACTGATGCAGAGTGAGGAGAGAGGAAAGACAGACCGACTCTTCCCCCTGTTCGGCTTGCTCTCGCCTCGCTTTCTCTCTCTCCCTCCCTCTGGCTTTCTTTCTCGGGCTCTCTCCCGGGATCTCCCTCTCTCTGTACAGTGTCTGTTCCTGTTCAGTGGAGGATTATTATTCAGTCTGTCATCAGCAGTGGGAGGAGAACAAACAGCAGAGAAATCACTCCTCTCTCCCTCCCCCTCTCTCTCCCTCCTCTCTCCCTCCCCTCTTCTCTCCCTCCCTCTCTC
>NW_028156577.1:0-36064 GCF_964263955.1 Coregonus lavaretus
GAACCACACAGGAGACCTAGACATGGGTCACTACACAGCCCTGTGCCACAGTACCCTGTCCAACAGCTGGCACCACTTTGACGACACGGCCGTGAGCGAGGTAGTGGACTTCTTGGTGCAGTCTCCTAACGCCTACATTCTGCTGTACAGCCGTCAGCCCTTCCACAGAGCCACCATACCCCGGACCTGACCCACCACAGAGCCACCATACCCCGGATCTGACCCACCACAGACCCACCATACCCCGGACCTGACCCACCACAGAGCCACCATACCCCGGATCTGACCCACCACAGATCCAACATACCCCGGACCTGACCCACCACAGACCCAACATACCCCGGACCTGACCCACCACAGACCCAACATATCCCGGACCTGACCCACCACAGACCCACCATACCCCGGATCTGACCCACCACAGACCAAAAACATACCCAGTCCCAGGATCTAACTGGGACCCATGCTCTCCTAGCCACTACTCATTCCACAGGCCCAATTGACCATGGCTCTAGGCCCAGCATACCTTCTGAGACCCACCACAGACCCAACTTACCCAACATTTCCCAGATCTGACCCACCACAGACCCAATTTACCCAACATTTCCCAGATCTGACCCACCACAGACCCAACTTACCCAAATCTGACCCACCACAGACCCAACTTACCCAACATTTCCCAGATCTGACCCACCACAGACCCAACTTACCAAACATTTCCCAGATCTGACCCACCACCGGCCCAACTTACCCATCATCCCCCATATCTGACACACCACCGGCCCAACTTACCCATCATCCCCCATATCTGACCCACCACCGGCCCAACTTACCCATCATCCCCCATATCTGACCCACCACCGGCCCAACTTACCCATCATCCCCCATATCTGACCCACCACCGGCCCAACTTACCCATCATCCCCCATATCTGACCCACCACCGGCCCAACTTACCCATCATCCCCCATATCTGACACACCACCGGCCCAACTTACCCATCATCCCCCATATCTGACACACCACAGACCCAACTTACCCATCATCCCCCATATCTGACACACCACAGACCCAACTTACCCATCATCCCCCATATCTGACCCACCACCGGCCCAACTTACCCATCATCCCCCATATCTGACCCACCACCGGCCCAACTTACCCATCATCCCCCATATCTGACCCACCACCGGCCCAACTTACCCATCATCCCCCATATCTGACACACCACCGGCCCAACTTACCCATCATCCCCCATATCTGACACACCACAGACCCAACTTACCCATCATCCCCCATATCTGACACACCACAGACCCAACTTACCCATCATCCCCCATATCTGACCCACCACAGGTCAAAAACATACCGTGGCTCTTAGACTCACACTGGTAGAGCCCACAGAGCTAGCCCACAAAGTGCCAAACCAACCCCTAGTCTAGAACACAGCCCGTTCATGTTTGCAGGTCAGAGGTAATTGGATAGATGACGGCTCCATTTCGCTGTCCAATGGGCTTAGTGAAGCTTCCTCCGACCCAGTTAGGTGGGCTTGGGGCTGGTCCAGGACATGGCTACAGGCCAACCTACAGAAGGTGCTGGGTGAACTATCAGAACCCCTCTGGAGTGTGCGGGCCACCCGGAGAAAACGGATTCTGGTGTTTCTGCAATTCTTCAATAAACGTGAATGAATTGCAAGGCAACGTGAATGAAATGTGAATGAATGCAGGTTCCCATGGATACGCAGAGGCACCAGGGAAATGTTCAGAGGATGTAACGTTACAGAATGTCCTGATAGAAATGTATCATGTAGAACAGAAGTGATTGTCTTTCAGACAGGATAGGGAATCGTGCCAGATCTATTCATTCTATTTCTATCTGCAACGTTCAGAGCGTTTCCCATCCCTGAATACACCCCAGGTAAGCTACTACTAGGAAAATATTACTGTGGTTCACTGTAGCTCAGTTGATAGAGCATGGTGCTTGCTAAGCAAGCACAGTGGGTTCAATTCCCGGGACCACCCATACTTAACAATTGTATGCAGACATGACTGTTAGTCTGCTAAATGGCATACATACATTACTAGGACCCAGATGCCGCCAATATAATAGATATAGTGCCATCTAGTGGCAGAGAGGGAAAACGACACGCAACACCAGGTTTTCTACTTTATTTTGAGGATTTTGATAAATAGCTACATTTTCATATGTTTGAGGTTAATACAAGTGTTATTGGAAACTTCATAGCAATAAAATAAAAATTGAAAATCAATCAACATACAACACCAGAAAATAAGAAATACATTAGAATGATTTCATGCCAGGAAATGCTTTTCAGAGGGACATTTTAAGTGATATCTATTTTTGTCACATTTAAGATTTCTATTAATCTCCCCCTAGAGAGCGACTGGGCCAGTATTCATTAAGTGTCTCAGAGTATAAGTGCTGATCTAAGATCATTTTTGCCTTTTGGATAATAATGTACAAGATTATATGGACAGGGGGGGACCTGATCCAGGATCAGCACTCCTACTCCAAGACAGGCCCTGAAGTGTGATTTGTGCTTCCTCCAGACTTAATCTGTGAGGAGGTAGATGTTGCTCCTAACCGATGGTCTGGGATCAGATCTATCTACATTCCCTTTATGGTTACAGTTAGGATTTCGAGATAAAGTTACCTGATCCTAGATCTGTGGTAAGAAGCAACTTCTACCTACCTTGAGTGATCTATCTTTAGGATGCATCCCAAATGGCACCCTAGGGTTCCAATAGACACCCAGAGGTCTCCGTTCTAAAGTAGTGCACTGTGTAGGGAATAGGGTGCCATTTGGGACTCGAACGTAGAAACGATTTGGCTCCAATGTTCACGGTGATGTTGTAACGTAATCTTGGGACTGTTATGATGTCACCCCCTCCCTTCCTTCTCTACCTCCCACAGCCCCCCTCCCTCTCTCCCTACTGAATGTTGTGCTTAAACCTAGACCCCCAGACAGACCAACACGGAGAGAACAGTCTCTAACCCCCAGACAGACCAACACAGAGAGAACAGTCTCTAACCCCCAGACAGACCAACACAGAGAGAACAGTCTCAAACCCCCAGACAGACCAACACAGAGAGAACAGTCTCTAACCCCCAGACAGACCAACACAGAGAGAACAGTCTCTAACCCCCAGACAGACCAACACAGAGAGAACAGTCTCTAACCCCCAGACAGACCAACACAGAGAGAACAACAGTAATTCAGCTCGAGACATGTTTTAAAAATGTCAAAATCATAAGTGTACATATGCTTCTTCCAGGACCAAATAGAGAAAAGGAGAACAGAAGAGCGACATATCACAAATAACAATCAGTTGACGTTGTCAAAACAACCAGATTATGACAATCTATCTGATACGGCTTAACCTATACAAGTATTTATTATAGATCTCCTTAACATTGGTATTGAAGGTAAAGTCATGTATTGATTATATATTTCCTTAACATTGGTATTGAAGGTAAAGTCATGTATTGATTATATATTTCCTTAACATTGGTACTGAAGGTAAAGTCATGTATTTTAGTCAGGTATTTTAGATCAAAACAAGTTTTTTAATAGCAAGGGAGTGCAGTAGACTAGTGTACACTGAATAGGTTATTTTCCAGGTTAGTTAAATGACACTGATTGATTACATTATTGATTAGGCCAAATGATTTATGTCTCAGTATCAGGCTCAACCATTTTCAATCTGTCCCAAAAGGCTACGTGTGCACCCCAAATGGCATCCCATTCCCTTAATATTCTCTGGTCAAAAGTAGTGCACTATATAGGGAATAGGGTGCCATTTGGGAGACACCCTACAAATCAAAAGTCTGTTGGTCGATTTACTAAATTACTGTGTTCTATACAAACACAGATGACTGAATTACTGTGTTCTATACAAACACTGTTGACTAAATTACTGTGTTCTATACAAACACTGTTGACTAAATTACTGTGTTCTATACAAACACCGTTGACTGAATTACTGTGTTCTATTCAAACACCGTTGACTGAATTACTGTGTTCTATACAAACACCGTTGACTGAATTACTGTGTTCTATACAAACACCGTTGACTAAATTACTGTGTTCTATACAAACACTGTTGACTAAATTAATGTGTTCTATAGAAACACCGCAAGTGCATTGTGCTGTTGGTTTCCATAGAATGTGTCCAGTATAAACAAGCTAGAACTCCCTAAACTCAAAAGGGTCAATCTGAAATGACACCCTATTCCCTTAATAGTGCACTACTTTAGATCAGAGCAGAATGGGCCCTGGTCAAAAGCAGTGCACTGTGAAGGGAAGGGTTTTTAAACCTCTCGTCCCCTCTCCTATAAGAGCACACTAAAAACATCTGAAACACATCACCAGGAGAAGGCTGAGTCTCAAATGACACCCTTTTCCCCCTATAAAGTGCACTTCTTTTGACCAGAGCCCTGTCAAAAGTAGTGTACTTTATAGGGAATAGGGTGCTATTTGGGACACACTCTTAAGTATGTAGTCTAGAATCCTCCTTCATCAAATAGTTATTCAATCAATCATGCCAGCTGCCTCTCTCACAAAGAGAAAATAAAAGTGTATTTGGGGAGTTTATAAACAGAGGAGAATCCCCCTCTCCTCGGCAGCATGTTCATGTACAATGTGTTTAATGTTTCATGTGCAACATCAGCAGAAAGCTGTTCATATTACTGGATGTACAGATAAGTCACTCTTCCTAACTAAACGTCCCTATACGTACATTTACAGTGCCTTCAGAAAGTATTTAGACCCCTTGACTTTTTCCACGTTTTGTTACGTTGCATACAGCCTTATTCTAAAATGGATTTAAAAAATAAAAATAAGAATCCTCAGCAATCTACACACAATACCACATAATGACAAAGCGAAAACAGGTTTTTAGAAATTTGTGCAAATGTATTAAACACAAAAAAAAGAAATACCTTATTTACATAAGTATTCAGACCCTTTGCTATGAGACTCGAAATTGAGCTCAGGTGCATCCTGTTTCCATTGATCACCTTCAGATGTTTCTACACCTTGATTGGAGTCCACCTGTGGTAAATTCAATTGATTTAACATTACTTGGAAAAGCACGCACCTGTCCATTTAAGATCCCACAGTTTACAGTGCATGTCAGAGCAAAAACCAAGCCATGAGGTCAAAGGAATTGTCCGTAGAGCTCCGAGACAGGATTGTGTCGAGGCACAGATCTGGGGAAGGGTACCAAAAAATGTCTGCTGCATTGAAGGTCCCCAAAAACACAGTGGCCTCCATCATTCTTAAATGGAAGAAGTTTGGAACCACCAAGACTCTTCCTAGAGCTGGCTGCCCGGCCAAACTGAGCAATCGGGGCAGAAGGGCCTCGGTCAGGGAGGTGACCAAGAACCTGATGTTCACTCTGACAGAGCTCCAGAGTTCCTCTGTGGAGATGGGAGAACCTTCCAGAAGGACAACCATCTCTGCAGCACTCCACCAATCAGGCCTTTATGGTACAGTGGCCAGAGGGAAGCCACTCCTCAGTAAAAGGCACATGACAACCCGCTTGGAGTTTGCCAAAAGGAAACAAGATTCTCTGGTCTATGAAACCAAGATTGAATTATTTGGCCTGAAAGCCAAGCATCACGTCTGGAAGAAACTTGCCACCATCCCTACGGTGAAGCATGGTGGTGGCAGCATCATGCTGTGGGGATGTTTTTCAGCGGCAGGTACTGGGAGACTAGTCAGGATTGAGGGAGAGACAAACAGAGCAAAGTACAGAGAGATCCTTGATGAAAACCTGCTCCAGAGCACTCAGGACCTCAGACTGGGGCGAAGGTTCACCTTCCAACAGGACAACGACCCTAAGCACACAGCCAAGACAACGCAGGAGTGGCTTCGGGACAAGTCTCTGAATGTCCTTGAGTGGCCCAGCCAGAGCCTGGACTTGAATCTGATCGAACATCTCTGGAGAGACCTGAAAATAGCTGTGCAGCAACGCTCCCCATCAAACCTGACAGAGCTTGAGAGGATCTGCAGAGAAGAATGGGAGAAACTCCCCAAATACAGGTGTGCCAAGCTTGTAGTATCATACCCAAGACTTGAGGCTGTAATCGCTGCCAAAGGTGTAAAGGCTCTGAATACTTATGTAAATGTAATATTTCCATTTTTTGTTGTTGAATAAATTAGCAAAAATGTATAGAAACCAGTTTTTGCTTTGTCATTATAGGGCATTGTTTGTAGATTGATGAGGCAAAAAAAAACAATTTAATCAATTTTAGAATAAGGCTGTAAAGTTACAAAATGTGGAAAAAGTCAAGGGGTCTGAATACTTTCCGAAGGCACTGTCCGTCACTCTTCCTAACTAAATGTCCCTATACGTCACTCTTCCTAACTAAATGTCCCTATACGTCACTCTTCCTAACTAAATGTCCCTATACGTCACTCTTCCTAACTAAATGTCCCTATACGTCACTCTTCCTACCTAAATGTCCCTATACGTCACTCTTCCTACCTAAATGTCCCTATACGTCACTCTTCCTAACTAAATGTCCCTATACGTCACTCTTCCTAACTAAATGTCCCTATACGTCACTCTTCCTAACTAAATGTCCCTATACGTCACTCTTCCTAACTAAATGTCCCTATACGTAACTCTTCCTACCTAAATGTCCCTATACGTCACTCTTCCTAACTAAATGTCCCTATACGTCACTCTTCCTAACTAAATGTCCCTATACGTCACTCTTCCTAACTAAATGTCCCTATACGTCACTCTTCCTAACTAAATGTCCCTATACGTCACTCTTCCTAACTAAATGTCCCTATACGTCACTCTTCCTAACTAAATGTCCCTATACGTCACTCTTCCTAACTAAATGTCCCTATACGTCACTCTTCCTAACTAAATGTTCCTATACGTCACTCTTCCTAACTCTTCACTAGAAGATTCACAATACAGGGAAGTTTAAATAAGGTCTGTGTATACTAAGTAAAGGCCGTCCACTCCACACGGAGACTCAACTGAAACCCAGAAATAGCAGAATTCCAACGTTGCGGTGTTTAGAACAGGGTTTTCCAGTACATTCCATTATTACATAGAACAGTATTGAAGTCTGGGTGATGGAAGCGTTAAAGGAACCCTCTCCCTGCTCTCTGTTGTAATATGAATAGATGTTGCGTTTTAAAAGCTATTGAGTCCCCTATGAGCTGAAGCATTTGAGTGCCTGCATTTCTCCCTCTCCTTCTCACACACACACACACACACACACACACACACACACACACACACCCTTCCACCACACACTATATCCCTATCTTTCCAAACGTCAACCTCTTGTCAGTTCAGTTAACCAAAACCTAAAAAAAAAAACTTGCGGGGCCATACTTGCGAACTTTCGCTTAGACCATGGTTTAAACCATTGGTCTAAAATGGCTAGCTGATAACTTTTCTCATAAGCCAACCTGGACAAATTAGCCACGATGCTGAGGACGGCCAGCTGAGCAGATAATTATATCCGGTAGCAAATTCCGTCTCAGCCAATTAAAATCGTCCACGTAGTTGGACGCGATACAACACTGAAGCATCACATGCAAGAATGTGTCTGGACAACGATCTCACAGTATAAAAACGCCTAGTTCCTGACATTTCTCACCACTTGCAACGTAAGTTGGAAAAACCCCCGCGGGGTCATCATTTTATCCTGACATATGGAATTGCATTCATTTTGGTATTGTGTTAAGAAGGAAAGTGCAGTCATCCCGTTAAAAATTAAGATTAAGAATGAATTTCTTACCATTCACACCAGATAGTGTCCTCCTTGCTACAACCTATTGCATATGGGACTGCAGTGTAGCCTACACTTCAAATATGTATTAAATCTACTCTAATTGTGGTTGTATTGTGAATGGAAGAGCAGACATCATGTAGTAAATATACAGCCTAATACCCAAATATTAGTCACTACAATGAGCACAGGCGAAATGACATAGATGTGTACACTTCATTGTATAAGGCTTTATTTATTAGCATTTTTATTAAATCGTCTACTTCGTCACATTTGGCTATTTCACTCGAGGACCAGCAGTGGGAGGGTTTTCTCCTTAAAAATAATCTTGCCCCCGAATGGTATTCGAACTCACAGCCACCATATGCCGACACCGTGGAGTAGATCACACTAGTGGATCACGCCACCACTCCGGCTAGCGGTAGAGGGTAAATCACGCCACCACTCCGGCTAGCGGTAGAGGGTAAATCACGCCACCACTCCGGCTAGCGGTAGAGGGTAAATCACGCCACCACTCCGGCTAGCGGTAGAGGGTAAATCACGCCACCACTCCGGCTAGCGGTAGAGGGTAAATCACGCCACCACTCCGGCTAGCGGTAGAGGGTAAATCACGCCACCACTCCGGCTAGCGGTAGAGGGTAAATCACGCCACCACTCCGGCTAGCGGTAGAGGGTAAATCACGCCACCACTCCGGCTAGCGGTAGAGGGTAAATCACGCCACCACTCCGGCTAGCGGTAGAGGGTAAATCACGCCACCACTCCGGCTAGCGGTAGAGGGTAAATCACTGCTATTTGACAACACCGCGAGTCCTCGCCTTTTACTTTTACAATGTATGAATAACAAAGTTACAATATAATCCTCCTGCATTTTTCAGTGAAAGCACATGGATGTGTGTTAAATGGATAAGCAAAAATTTGTAATTTGGTCATATATGCGAAAACCGTCATTTTGCAAATATATTGAGACACTCCACTTACACCATGGGGTAACAAATTAAACCAAGCAGTTGGAAGCAAATGTACCTATTGAACAAATGTGATTGGATGGTGGCTCTACCGTTTAAGTTCTCTGATAGGTTGATTCGTTATTTTGCTACCGGATATAATGATCTGCTCAGATGGCCTTCCTCAGCATCGTGGCTAATTTGGCCAGGTTGGCCTGAGAGAAAAAGCTAGCAGCTAGTCATTTTAGACTAATGGTTTAAACCATGGTCTAAGCAAAAGTTCACAAGTATGGTCCCTGGCAGTTCAGTTCAGTTAACCGAAACCGCCAAACCTCGCCAGTTCAGTTTACCAAAACCTCCACACCTCGCCAGTTCAGTTTACCAAAACCTCCACACCTCGCCAGTTCAGTTCCTTTCTCCCACCAGCAGAGGAAGCTGAGTCAAAGCAGCCTGTATGTTAGTTAGCCTGTATGTAGCCTCATAGCTCCGAGCAGCGCTGCAGCTCTCCCTCACAGGGAGGAGTAGAAGAAGATGTAGGCTGTGGAGGACTCTCCCTCACAGGGAGGAGTAGAAGAAGATGTAGGCTGCGGAGGAACTCTCCCTCACAGGGAGGAGTAGAAGAAGATGTATGCTGCGGAGGACTTGACGGTGGAGGTGGAGATTTCGGAGACTTCGTGGTCGTCAAACTTGTACCAGCGCTGTTTCACGGCGTTCTTACAGTAGGCTGTGTAGTGACCACCATCCAGACCCCCATAATGGTTCTGTTACAGACAGGGAGGGACACAGAGGGTTAACGGCCTGTTTCACGGCGTTCTTACAGTAGGCTGTGTAGTGACCACCATCCAGACCCCCATAATGGTTCTGTTACAGACAGGGAGGGACACAGAGGGTTAACGGCCTGTTTTATATATATCTAACAATCACACAAGATAAACAAATCTGATAACTCCTTCAGACCTGGTGAAGTACATGTCAAACACTTTTAAAGCTTGGGAGTTTCTGGACTTTTTCCATTGGCTCCATTGTAATAAGTCAAGCACTGATTAATTATGTGTCATTAATATACACTACATGACCAAAGGTATGTGGACACCTGCTTGTCGAACATCTCATTCCAAAATCATGTGCATTAACATAGAATTGGTCCCCCTTTGATGCTATAACAGCCTCCTCTCTTCTGGGAAGGCTTTCCACTAGATGTTGGAACATTGCTGCGGGGACTTGCTTCCATTCAGCCACAAGAGCATTAGTGAGGTCGGGCACTGATGTTGGGCGATCAGGCCTGGCTTGCAGTTGGCGTTCAAATTCATCCCAAAGGTTGTGGTCAGGGCTCTGGGCAGGCCAGTCAAGTTCTTCCACACCGATCTCGACAAACCATTTCTATATGGACCTCGCTTTGTGCACGGGGGCACTGTCATGCTGAAACAGGAAAGGACCTTCCCCAAACTGTTGCCACAAAGTTGGAAGCACAGAATTGTCTAGAATGTCATTGTATGCTGCAGCGTTAAGATTCCCTTCACTGGAACTTGGGGGCCTAGCCCGAACCATGAAAAACAGCCCCAGACCATTATTCCTCCTCCACCAAACTTTACAGTTGGCACTATGCATTCGGGCAGGTAGCGTTCTCCTGGCATCTGCCAAACCCAGATTCGTCCGACGGACTGCCAGATGGTGAAGCGTGATTCATCACTCCAGAGAACGCGTTTCCACTGCTCCAGAGTCCAATGGCGGCGAGCTTTACACCACTCCAACCGATGCTTGGCATTGCGCATGGTGATCTTAAACTTGTGTGCGGCTGCTCGGCCATGGAAACCCATTTCATGAAGCTCCCAACAAACAGTTATTGTGCTGACCTTGCTTCCAGAGGAAGTTTGGAACTCGCTAGTGTGTGTTGTAAGTGAGGACGGACAAGTTTTACCCGCTACGCGCTTCAGCACTCGGCGGTGCCGTTCTGTGAGCTTGTGTGGCCTACCACTTCGCGGCTGAGCCGTTGTTGCTCCTAGACGTTTCCACTTCACAATAACAGCACTTACAGTTGACCGGGGGCAGCTCTAGCAGGGCAAAAAATTTGACAAAAACTGACTTGTTGGAAAGGTGGCATCCTATGACGGTGCCACGTTGAAAGTCACTGAGCTCTTCAGTAAGGCCATGCTACTGCCAATGTTTGTCTATGGAGATTGCATGGCTGTGTACTCAATTTTATACACCTGTCAGCAACGGGTGTGGCTGAAATAGCCGAATCCACTAATTTGAAGGGGTGTCCACATACTTTTGTATATATATATATATATATGTAATTTACCATAGGCTTTTATCCAAAGTGACAGTAGCGTATGGGTGGCCACAGCGGGAATGGAACCCACGACCCTGGCGTTGCAAGACCCATGCTCTACCAACTGAGCCACACAGGGAAGTATTTGACTGCAGTGTTTCCAGGCAGGTGTAAGATGCTTCGGTACTTACAGACACCCCAAACAGGTTGTATCTCTTGAGGCTGGCTCTGGGTCCGATGACGTACTGACTGACGTCTAGATTCTCCAGAGGGAAGTCTACTGTCGTCTGCAGCTTCTGCTTCCAACGGCCCTCGAACGAGAACCTACAAGAGACAGCAGTACTGGGGTTAATACACACTGTTATCGTTGTGTGTGTGTGTGTGTGTGTGTGTGTGTGTTGTGGCCTTATACAGTTGAATCTGAAGTTTACATACACCTTAGCCAAATACATTTAAACTCAGTTAGGATCACCACTTTATTTTAAGAATGTGAAATGTCATAATAATAATAGTAGAGAGAATGCTTTATTTCAGCTTTTATTTATTTCATCACATTCCCAGTGGGTCAGAAGTTTACAAAACACTCAATTAGTATTTGGTAGCATTGCCTTTAAATTGTTTAACTTGGATCAAACGTTTCAGGTAGCCTTGTGGTCTGCCCACACATTTTCTATAGGATTGAGGTCAGGGCTTTGTGATGGCCACTCCAATACATTGACTTTGTTGTCCTTAAGCCATTTTGCCACAACTTTGGAAGTATGCTTGGGGTCATTGTCCATTTGGATGACCCAAATTGCGACCAAGCTTTAACTTCCTGACTGATGTCTTGAGATGTTGCTTCAATATATCCACATAAGTTTCCTTTCTCATGATGCCATCTATTTTGTGAAGTGCACCAGTCCCTCCTGGAGCAAAGCACCCCCACAGCATGATGCTGCCACCCCCGTGCTTCACGGTTGGGATGGTGTTCTTCGGCTTGCAAGCGACCCCTTTTTTCCTCCAAACATAACGATGGTCATTATGGCCAAACAGTTCTATTTTTGTTTCATCAGACTTTTCTCCAAAAAGTACGATCTTTGTCCCCATGTGCAGTTGCAAACCGTAGTCTAGCTTTTTTATGGCGGTTTTGGAGCAGTGGCTTCTTCCTTGCTGAGCGGCCTTTCAGGTTATGTCGATATAGGACTCGTTTTACTGTGGATATAGATACTTTTGTACCTGTTTCCTCCAGCATCTTCACAAGGTCCTTTGCTGTTGTTCTGGGATTGATTTGCACTTTTCGCACCAAAGTACGTTCATCTCTAGGAGACAGAACGCGTCTCCTTCCTGAGCGGTATGACTGCTGCGTGGTCCCATGGTGTTTATACTTGCGTACTATTGTTTGTACAGATGAACGTGGTACCTTCAGGCGTTTGGAAATTGCTCCCAAGGATGAACCAGACTGAACCAGACCATTTTTTTCTGAGGTCTTGGCTGATTTCTTTTGATTTTCCCATGATGTCAAGCAAAGAGGCACTGAGTTTGAAGGTAGGCCTTGAAATACATCCACAGGTTCACCTCCAATTGACTCAAATGATGTCAATTAGCCTATCAGAAGCTTCTAAAGCCATGACATCATTTTCTGGAATTTTCCAAGCCGTTTAAAAGCACAGTCAATTTAGTGTATGTAAACTTCTGACCCACTGGAATTGTGATACAGTGAATTATAAGTGAAATAATCTGTCTGTAAAGAATTGTTGGAAAAATTACTTGTGTCATGCACAAAGTAGATGTCCTAACCGTCTTGCCAAAACTATAGTTTGTTAACAAGAAATTTGTGGAGTGGTTGAAAAACGAGTTTTAATGACTCCGACCTAAGTATATGTAAACTTGCGACTTCAACTGTAGGTGCCATTTCAAATGGACATGGTGTTCTAAGTAGGTACCGTTTTAGGTGCACCAGTATGATGGGCGGGACCTTCCAGATCTCCAGTTTCTTGATGGAGTCTCTGAGAGCTTTACAGTGTCGACAGAACACCTTGTTGTTGTCGGTCAGCTTCTCCTCTTTAGAAAACAGCTTCAGACAGTCCTGGAACACAGTAAAACATGGTTAGATTAGACAGCTTCAGACAGTCCTGGAACACAGTAAAACATGGTTAGATTAGACAGCTTCAGACAGTCCTGGAACACAGTAAAACATGGTTAGATTAGACAGCTTCAGACAGTCCTGGAACACAGTAAAACATGGTTAGATTAGACAGCTTCAGACAGTCCTGGAACACAGTAAAACATGGTTAGATTAGACAGCTTCAGACAGTCCTGGAACACAGTAAAACATGGTTAGATTAGACAGCTTCAGACAGTCCTGGAACACAGTAAAACATGGTTAGATTAGACAGCTTCAGACAGTCCTGGAACACAGTAAAACATGGTTAGATATATATATATATATATATATATATATGTGTGTGTGAGAGTGAGTGAGTGAGTGAGTGAGTGAGTGAGAGAGAGAGTGAGAGAGAGAGAGTGAGAGAGAATAAGGAATAGTTTCACCATATTAAAACGAGAGTTCAGTTCATGTAAAAGGTTTGACCTTAAAATGAGGGACAGACATTTCATGGTATTAGATTAATCACATGAAATGAATAATATTAATCATCTTCAAAGCAATAAAATAGATGTTGGGGTTTAATGGGTTAAAATTCAAAATGCCACATTTTGGCATTTAGCTAGTCTTTATTCATATAAACAAAAATGTATTCATTGCATTTTCCATATGGGCACTTAATTTAATATAACAGGCTTTTAAAATGCAATATTTCTGCCCAATTTCTACTTAAAATATCAAAGGGACAGAAAAGGTCCTCATTTGGTGGAACGACCCGTATGTGTCCACGTGTGTGGTCTTACCTGCAGGGAGCACTTGTTGGTCGAGGCCAGCGGCAGGGTCAGGTACATGAAGGTCTCGAAGGTGCGTGACTTCTTGTGGCAGGTGAGACACTGAACAGTGCTCTTAAACTGTCCCTGGAACAGCGCTACGATGACAGACTCGTTGAGCATCTTGTGTTTGCTCCAGGCCTGGTCAGCAGCCCGCTGGTCATCCAGATCATCATTGTCCTCCTCCGTGTAGCGCTTACGGTTATCAGCCTTCAGAGGGAGGACAGGTCAATACAACATGCAGACAGAGAGAGACAGAGACAGAGAGACAGAGACAGAGAGAGAGAGAGACAGACAGACAGACAGACAGACAGACAGACAGACAGACAGACAGACAGACAGACAGGCAGACAGACAGACAAGACAGACAGACAGAGAGAGAGAGAGAGAGAGCGAGAGAGAGAGAGAGCGAGACAGAGAGAGAGCGAGACAGAGAGAGAGCGAGACAGAGAGAGAGCGAGACAGAGAGAGAGCGAGAGAGAGAGAGAGAGAGACATACAGAGAGAGAGAGAGAGAGAGAGAGAGAGAGAGAGAGACAGACAGACAGAGACAGAGAGACAGACAGACAGAGAGAGAGAGAGAGCGCGAGAGAGAGAGCGCGAGAGAGAGAGAGAGCGAGAGAGAGAGAGCGAGACAGAGAGAGCGAGACAGAGAGAGCGAGACAGAGAGAGCGAGACAGAGAGAGCGAGACAGAGAGAGAGCGAGACAGAGAGAGACAGAGAGAGAGAGAGAGAGAGAGACAGACAGAGAGAGAGAGAGACAGAGAGAGAGAAAGTCTAGAGTATCAGCTTCACTCATGTCCGGTACGGTACGGTGGGGGAGAGGTTCAACAGGCACATGAGTTAATTAACTAATTAATATTACATTAATTAGTGTTGATGTGGAGACAGACGGAGTGTGCGTCCTAAATAGCACCCTATTCCTGCTATAGTGCACTACTTTTCACCAGAGCCCCCATAGGGGACCATTTGGGACGCACTCAGGGTGGTCTGGGGCTGGGCAAGGCTGATGATGTCACAGACACATCCACAGGTCACACGGCAGGATATGATGTCATGAGATGAGCACACTACAAAGGGCCCTGTTCCAATTCAGTCCCTAACCCCTTCCCCTTCTGGAGTATGAAAGGGGGGGGGGGGGGGGGGGGTAGGTGCTAGGGGTCTCCTCCCCCTTCCTCTTCTCTCACTAAATCTCCTCTTCTCTCTCACTCCATCTCCTCTTCTCACTCCATCTCCTCTTCTCTCTCCATTTCTCACTCCAGCTCCTCTTCTCCCTCTCTATTTCTCACTCTCTCACACCATCTCTTCTTCGCTCTCATTTTCTCACTACCCACACTTATCCCTCTATCCATCTTTCTTTCCTCCATCATTAACATTAACTCGTGAAGACGGTACAGGACAGGGACAGGTCCTTCTGTCTCTAGCACATTAACTCCTGTAGACCATGAAGACGGTACAGGACAGGGACAGGACAGGTCCTTCTGTCTCTAGAACATTAACTCTTATAGACCATGAAGACGGTACAGGACAGGGACAGGTCCTTCTGTCTCTAGAACATTAACTCCTGTAGACCATGAAGACGGTACAGGACAGGGACAGGTCCTTCTGTCTCTAGCACATTAACTCCTGTAGACCATGAAGACGGTACAGGACAGGGACAGGACAGGTCCTTCTGTCTCTAGAACATTAACTCCTGTAGACCATGAAGACGGTACAGGACAGGGACAGGACAGGTCCTTCTGTCTCTAGAACATTAACTCCTGTAGACCATGAAGACGGTACAGGACAGGGACAGGACAGGTCCTTCTGTCTCTAGAACATTAACTCCTGTAGACCATGAAGACGGTACAAGACCAGGACAGGACAGGTCCTTCTGTCTCTAGAACATTAACTCTTATAGACCATGAAGACGGTACAGGACCAGGACAGGACAGGACAGGTCCTTCTGTCTCTAGAACATTAACTGCTGTAGACCATGAAGACGGTACAGGACAGGGACAGGACAGGTCCTTCTGTCTCTAGAACATTAACTCCTGTAGACCATGAAGACGGTACAAGACCAGGACAGGTCCTTCTGTCTCTAGCACATTAACTGCTGTAGACAATGAAGACGGTACAGGACAGGGACAGGACAGGTCCTTCTGTCTCTAGCACATTAACTCCTGTAGACCATGAAGACGGTATAGGACCAGGACAGGTCCTTCTGTCTCTAGCACATTAACTCCTGTAGACCATGAAGACGGTACAGGACAGGGACAGGACAGGTCCTTCTGTCTCTAGCACATTACAGTGGGGGAAAAAAGTATTTAGTCAGCCACCAATTGTGCAAGTTCTCCCACTTAAAAAGATGAGAGAGGCCTGTAATTCCAGAAAATCACATTGTAGGATTTTTTATGAATTTATTAGCAAATTATGGTGGAAAATAAGTATTTGGTCAATAACAAAAGTTTCTCAATACTTTGTTATATACCCTTTGTTGGCAATGACACAGGTCAAACGTTTTCTGTAAGTCTTCACAAGGTTTTCACACACTGTTGCTGGTATTTTGGCCCATTCCTCCATGCAGATCTCCTCTAGAGCAGTGATGTTTTGGGGCTGTCACTGGGCAACACGGACTTTCAACTCCCTCCAAAGATTTTCTATGGGGTTGAGATCTGGAGACTGGCTAGGCCACTCCAGGACCTTGAAATGCTTCTTACGAAGCCACTCCTTCGTTGCCCGGGCGGTGTGTTTGGGATCATTGTCATGCTGAAAGACCCAGCCACGTTTCATCTTCAATGCCCTTGCTGATGGAAGGAGGTTTTCACTCAAAATCTCACGATACATGGCCCCATTCATTCTTTCCTTTACACGGATCAGTCGTCCTGGTCCCTTTGCAGAAAAACAGCCCCAAAGCATGATGTTTCCACCCCCATGCTTCACAGTAGGTATGGTGTTCTTTGGATGCAACTCAGCATTCTTTGTCCTCCAAACACGACGAGTTGAGTTTTTACAAAAAAGTTCTATTTTGGTTTCATCTGACCATATGACATTCTCCCAATCCTCTTCTGGATCATCCAAATGCACTCTAGCAAACTTCAGACGGGCCTGGACATGTACTGGCTTAAGCAGGGGGACACGTCTGGCACTGCAGGATTTGAGTCCCTGGCGGCGTAGTGTGTTACTGATGGTAGGCTTTGTTACTTTGGTCCCAGCTCTCTGCAGGTCATTCACTAGGTCCCCCTGTGTGGTTCTGGGATTTTTGCTCACCATTCTTGTGATCATTTTGACCCCACGGGGTGAGATCTTGCGTGGAGCCCCAGATCGAGGGAGATTATCAGTGGTCTTGTATGTCTTCCATTTCCTAATAATTGCTCCCACAGTTGATTTCTTCAAACCAAACTGCTTACCTATTGCAGATTCAGTCTTCCCAGCCTGGTGCAGGTCTACAATTTTGTTTCTGGTGTCCTTTGACAGCTCTTTGGTCTTGGCCATAGTGGAGTTTGGAGTGTGACTGTTTGAGGTTGTGGACAGGTGTCTTTTATACTGATAACAAGTTCAAACAGGTGCCATTAATACAGGTAACGAGTGGAGGACAGAGGAGCCTATTAAAGAAGAAGTTACAGGTCTGTGAGAGCCAGAAATCTTGCTTGTTTGTAGGTGACAAAATACTTATTTTCCACCATAATTTGCAAATAAATTCATTAAAAATCCTACAATGTGATTTTCTGGATTTCTTTCTCTCAATTTGTCTGTCATAGTTGACGTGTACCTATGATGAAAATTACAGGCCTCTCTCATCTTTTTAAGTGGGAGAACTTGCACAATTGGTGGCTGACTAAATACTGTTTCCCCCACTGTAACCTGTAGACCATGAAGACGGTACAGGACCAGGACAGGACCGGTCCTTCTGTCTCTAGCACATTAACTCCTGTAAACCATGAAGACGGTATAGGACAGGGTCAGAACAGGACAGGTGATGAAGCATGTTCTGGTTCACATGCAAAAGGGTTCTGACTGACACAGCATCAAACTGGACAGATGCAAACACAAAACCGACACCATCCCTCCCCCGACATACGAGGCAACACACACAGCTTCAGGACAGACGAGACACAACAGACGTACTTACTCTCTAATTTTCCCATCAAAATGAAACCCAAAAACAGAGAGATTAGAAATTGATAATAAAATGTGGTCAAGTGAATGAACATCAATACAACTAGCCTCAATACAAGTCCCTTCACCTTTAACCATTTTAAAGCTAAACCAGTGCTGTGCTCAAAAAGTGTTTTATATCCAAAGATAGAATGTGCTTCTCTATTTCCAACTGATCAGAAACTGCACTGACATCTCCATAAATTACAAGTTAACTTTAATAATATTATATATGCCATTTGGCATACGTTTTTATCCAAAGCGACTTACAGTCATCCGTGCATTAAATTGTACGTATGGGTGGTCCCGGGAATCGCACCTATGATCCTGGCGTTGCAAGCGCCATGCTCTCCCAACTGAGCTACAGAGGAGCACTTTGCAGTACAATTACTACTGTAGTCAACCCCAGCTGAGCTTTAACTAGGCATATTTGACTAACAACTCTTGCAGGAGGGAGTTCTCATTGTTCCATTCCAGAATTCTACACCATTACGTAACTTTTGGAGGCACTAGGTAATCTTCAAAACTATTTTCTTTCTTTCAATCAATTTCCTTCCTTTTTCTCCTGCTCGCTCTCCAGTCTCCCTACCTTGTTGAGGTCCTCGTGCAGTCCGTCCATTAGGAACAGCAGTAGCTCCTGGGAGTCCTGCTGTTCAAAGCCAGAGAACGATTCGTTGATCTTCCCTATGGTGATCTTAAAGTCGCGGGGGCTGATAAACTTATACAGGCCCGACCACAGAGCCTTCATGATCACACCAAACTCCTCCGCTACCTCGCCCCTATGACCCAGGATATTAGCCCTGTCGGGGGGGAGAGGGTGGCAGAGAGAGAGAGAGAGAGAGAGAGAGAGAGAGAGGGTGGCAGAGAGAGAGAGAGAGAGAGGGTGGCAGAGAGAGAGGGTGGCAGAGAGAGAGAGAGAGAGAGAAAGAGAGAGGGTTGCAGAGAGAGAGATCTTTTTAAATATTAAAAATGTTTAAGCAGACGCTTTTATCCAAAGCGACTTACAGTCATGTGTGCATACATTTTTACGTATGGGTGGTCCCGGGGATCGAACCCACTACCCTGGCGTTACAAGCGCCGTGCTCTACCAATTGAGCTACAGAGGACTTATCTTATCTTGGTAGTCATTTTTGTTGAAGTGGTATTAATACATTATCAATAGAACTACATTATCATCTGACTGATCTGTTGATATCCTCCTGATAGTAGTTCTTGTTGAAGTAGTCAGCCATGGCCGGGTTGTTCCATTATAATCACTACATTATCATTACTACATTATCATTACCACTACATGACTGATCTGTTGATATCCTCCTGATAGTAGTTATTGTTGAAGCAGTCGACCATGGCCGGGGTGTTACTACATTATAATCACTACATTATCATTACCACTACATGACTGACCTGTTGATATCCTCCTGATAGTAGTTCTTGTTGAAGTAGTCGACCATGGCCGGGGTGTTGCAGAGACACTGCAGGATGGAGTTCATGTAGCAGGTGTTGCCTAGGTTACGCAGGCCGGTGAGCGACGCGCCCAGACCGCCGAACACAGGGTTCAGGTTACGGATCTTAGCCGCAGACGGACGGGCAATCTCCACCTTGGCATAGACGTTAGCAGTGGGGGGTCTGGGAGAGGTATGGCAGTGAGAAGTTAGAAACAGTACAGTCAAATACACCGTATTATAAAGCAGATAGCTAATGTGATTTAATCAACTTTCATCTAGAAATGTGAATTAAATACTTACGTGTTTCAAACATGTTAAATCAAGTTCTGTCATAATCCAATAGTATTTTAATCATATCCATGAATCCAAATTATCTAGATACATTTAAATGCAATTTAGTCCAAGGGTTGATTTTATCTGAGTGTAAATCCTAAAGTCACGTTTCCCCAGACTCAGATGAAGTGTAGTCCAGGGGGTGTATTGATAGTCCAGGGGTGTATTGATTAGTCGGATTTCGTTGCAAAACATTTTGCTACGGAAACTGTTACTATTGGACAAATTCAGCTAGGTCCCTCCCCCGTTTCGTTCCGTTTTTTTCTCTGTTGGCTTTCGTTTGGTTCCTAGAGTAAACGGTAAACGGTTTCCGTTGCGAAACGTTTCGCAACAGACAAAACATTTTGCAACGGAATCCAACTAATGAATACACCCCAGGATTTAAAAACATTCTTAGTGGAGATTAGTGAAAAATAGCTTCTTAGTCCAGGACTAGGCTTAATCTGAGTGAGTGAAACCTATATATTGACGAGGCCCATCCATGTGATGATGATGTCACCTACTTGGTCTCCCTGTTAAAGGTTGGGGCAGCAGTTATGGGGGCGGTAACCTTCTTTAGCCCCTCCTCCCTCAGGTCCTGGGTGATGTCTGGAGAGGAGTAGGAGCGTTTCAGTTTGGACTGCTCCTGGTCGCGGTCCATGGTCTTGTCTGGCTCAGCGGGGCGGGGCTGCTTGTGTTTGGCCGTAGGGGGGGTGGAGGGGGGCGTCTGGGGCACGCTGACCTCAGGGGGGTAGAGGTGCACCCGGTTGGTTGGGGAATGGTAGTAACGGTAGGTACCGGTTACCGTGTCTAAGAACTGGTGGAAAGAGGATAGAGGGGAGGTTTTTTTCCTTTCTCCAATTTTCTTTTTCCTCACAATGATGGTTGTGTGTGAAAACACTCTCCATTGTATTTGCGTGCAATGTAGTTATCCATTTACGCTGATAGAATATGTCCACTTCAATGCTTTCCCCTTGCTGGCTACTTAGCAGTTCTCTTTGAACATCAAGAAACGATGGGTTAAATAGTTTGATGTGTCAGTTTAATGTTGGTTTGTTTACCTTCATCCAGCCGACAGGCAGGCCTGGTACACGTCTACCCATCTCCTCACTCCTGGCTCTGGTCAGGAGCTCACGCTGTGGGACAACAGACACATTACACACAACACATACACGTTACACACACACACACACACACACATATTACATACACGTTACACAAACAGCGTACAGCCAATGTAAGGAGAATTCTGCCCAGTCAAAGGGGGGGGGTAGCTAGCAGTAGTATTTCAATGCAGGGTTCTTCTGTTGCTTCACTAGAATGTTCTGGGCAGGCAATGGTAGAAGAACAAAAAAATGAACTTGCAAACTCGGGGTCAAAACGTCCCAAGTGCCGTTTTGTGTCCCACAATTTCCAAGCGGTCGTGAACATGCACTCTGGATGCGGAAATAAAAATACCACTGAAGCTTTTTTTTAAAACAACAACATGCCATGATGAGCAACACGTTGGGTTGTTTTGAGTGTTGATTATATACCTTGGGTATGTCATAGTCATCAGCTGTTCTGTGGTTTAATATCCCAGTCTGATAGCTCCTCCTCTTTCCAGCACTACTAAGCTTCATGGGGGAGGGGGCCTGGGGGTTGGGAGGGAGGGAGGGACACAACACAGCTCACATCATTTGACTACGCAGATCAAGCTATATGGGTATCGGTGAGATTGAATTGGCTGTATATTAGGACAGTCGTTCTCCAACCTCTCCTCAGGAACCCCCAGACGTTTCACAAGTGTATTGTAGCCCTGAACTATCTCAGCTGATTCACCTAGTCAAGGGCTTGATGATCGATTCACCTAGTCAAGGGCTTGATGATTGATTCACCTAGTCAAGGGCTTGATGATTGATTCACCTAGTCAAGGGCTTGATGATTGATTCACCTAGTCAAGGGCTTGATGATTGATTCACCTAGTCAAGGGCTTGATGATTGATTCACCTAGTCAAGGGCTTGATGATTGATGACATGTCTCCCGAGTGGCGCAGTGGTCTAAGACACTGCATCACAGTGCTAGCTGTGCCACTAGAGATCCTGGTTCAAATCCAGGCTCTGTCGTAGCTGGCCGCGACCGGGAGACCCATGGGGTGGCGCACAATTCGTCCAGGGTAGGGGAGGGAATGGCCGGCAGGGATGTAGCTCAGTTGGTAGAGCATGGCGTTTGCAACACCAGGGTTGTGGGTTCGATTCCCACGAGGGAATAAAACATAATGTATGCACTAACTGTAAGTCGCTCTGGATAAGAGCGTCTGCTAAATGACTAAAATGTAAATTATTGATTCAGCTAGTCAAGGGCTTGATGATTAGTTGACCAGTTGAATCAGGTGTGCTAGCTCTGGAATAGATCAAATCCATGGAACGGCTGGGGGTCGCAGAGGAGAGGTTTGGAACGGCTGGGGGTCGCAGAGGAGAGGTTTGGAACGGCTGGGGGTCGCAGAGGAGAGGTTTGGAACGGCTGGGGGTCCCAGAGGAGAGGTTTGGAACGGCTGGGGGTCGCAGAGGAGAGGTTTGGAACGGCTGGGGGTCCCCGAGGAGAGGTTTGGAACGGCTGGGGGTCGCAGAGGAGAGGTTTGGAACGGCTGGGGGTCGCAGAGGAGAGGTTTGGAACGGCTGGGGGTCGCAGAGGAGAGTTTTGAGAACCAATGTAGTAGGATATGGGTTGCACATGGGATGGGCTTATCAAATGTCCGCTGGTCATTGGGGACAGACGACTTATTAACTGGTGGCTAATGGATAGTATTAACTTCTGGTTGTTATCAGACGGGTGAGGTGGATGGCTAATGGATAGTATTACTTCTGGATGTTATCAGACGGGTGAGGTGGATGGCTAATGGATAGTATTAACTTCTGGATATTATCAGACGGGTGAGGTGGATGGCTAATGGATAGTATTAACTTCTGGATGTTATCAGACGGGTGAGATGGATGGCTAATGGATAGTATTAACTTATGGATATTATCAGACGGGTGAGATGGATGGCTATTGGATAGTATTACTTCTGGATGTTATCAGACGGGTGAGATGGATGGCTAATGGATAGTATTACTTCTGGATGTTATCAGACGGGTGAGATGGATGGCTAATGGATAGTATTAACTTCTGGTTGTTATCAGACGGGTGAGGTGGATGGCTAATGGATAGTATTACTTACATTTCTGGATGTTATCAGACGGGTGAGATGGATGGCTAATGGATAGTATTAACTTCTGGTTGTTATCAGACGGGTGAGGTGGATGGCTATTGGATAGTATTAACTTCTGGATGTTATCAGACGGGTGAGATGGATGGCTAATGGATAGTATTACTTCTGGATGTTATCAGACGGGTGAGGTGGATGGCTAATGGATAGTATTAACTTCTGGATATTATCAGACGGGTGAGGTGTGTCACGATCGTCATGGAGAGACCAAGGCGCAGCGTTGCGGGTGAACATATTATATTTATTAAATGATCACACGATCAAAACAACAAACGAAAAAAGTGACGTCTATGGTTAAACACACACCAACACGAACAAGAAACCACACACACAAAGTGAAAGACAGACAGTTAAATATGGCTCCCAATCAGAGACAACCAGCTGACACTCGTTGCCTCTGATTGGGAGTCACTCAGGCCAACATAGATAGACAACGACTAGAACCTAAACAAAATAAACACCCTGGCTCAACATACGAGAGTCCCCAGAGCCAGGGCGTGACAGTACCCCCCCCAAAAGGCGCGGACTCCGACCGCGCCAACCAACCACAACAGGGGAGGGACCGGGTGGGCACTCCGCCTCGGCGGCGGATCCGGCTCCGGACATGACCCAGGCACGGGTTGTGCTGGACTGACGACGCGCACCCCTGGCTTGGTGCGTGGAGGAGGAACGGGCCTTACCAGGCTGACGACGCACACCGTAGGCTTGGTGCGTGGAGCAGGGACAGGCCGGACTGGGCTGACGAAGCACACCACTGACTTGGTGCGGGGCGCAGGAACGGGCCGAGCCGGGCTGACGAAGCGCACCACTGCCTTGGTGCGGGGAGCAGGAATGGGCCGGACCGGGCTGACGAAGCGCACCCCTGACTTGGTGCGGGGAGCAGGAATGGGCCGGACCGGGCTGACGAAGCGCACCCCTGACTTGGTGCGGGGAGCAGGAATGGGCCGGACCGGGCTGACGACGCGCACCACTGACTTGGTGCGGGGAGCAGGAATGGGCCGGACCGGGCTGACGACGCGCACCACTGACTTGGTGCGGGGAGCAGGAATGGGCCGGACCGGGCTGACGACGCGCACCACTGACTTGGTGCGGGGAGCAGGAACGGGCCGCGCCGGGCTGACGAAACGCACCACTGACTTGGTGGGAGTGGCAGGAACAGGCCGGACCGTACTGGGAACACACACCACTGGCCCTACGTGGGGATCAGGAACAGGCCGGACCGGACTGGCAACACACGCCAGTACCTCTCGCCGTGCCTCTACAACCTCCTTCCCCCTGGTGACCAGTGACTCCCGTAACCTGGCGGCCTCCTCTGCCAACCCGCTGGACCGCTCTATCGCGGCCTCCTGCTGCCCCGACGTCGTGAGCCCCCCCCTAAAAATTTTCTGGGGGTCTCTCCTCCCCGTGGGCCAGGCCTCCATCGTTCTCGCCCAACTCTCGCTCCTCTGTCTCCAACTCTCGCCATTCAGCTCCTCAATGGGCTTGACCCAGTCGAAGCTCCTCCTCAACTGGTCCCAAGTCCACCCTCTCTGCTCCTCACTAGGCTTGACCCAGTCGAGGCTGCCACGGAGATCTGCCAGCGATGGCTCCTGGACACGCTGCTTGGTCTGGTTTAGGTGGTTTCTTCTGTCACGATCGTCATGGAGAGACCAAGGCGCAGCGTTGCGGGTGAACATATTATATTTATTAAATGATCACACGATCAAAACAACAAACGAAAAACGTGACGTCTATGGTTAAACACACACCAACACGAACAAGAAACCACACACACAAAGTGAAAGACAGACAGTTAAATATGGCTCCCAATTAGAGACAACCAGCTGACACTCGTTGCCTCTGATTGGGAGTCACTCAGGCCAACATAGATAGACAACGACTAGAACCTAAACAAAATAAACACCCTGGCTCAACATACGAGAGTCCCCAGAGCCAGGGCGTGACAAGGTGGATGGCTAATGGATAGTATTAACTTCTGGATATTATCAGATGGGTGAGATGGATGGCTGTTGGATAGTATTACTTCTGGATATTATCAGACAGGTGAGATGGATGGCTATTGGATAGTATTACTTCTGGATGTTATCAGACGGGTGAGATGGATGGCTAATGGATAGTATTAACTTCTGGATATTATCAGACGGGTGAGATGGATGGCTATTGGATAGTATTAACTTCTGGATATTATCAGACGGGTGAGGTGGATGGCTAATGGATAGTATTAACTTCTGGATATTATCAGACGGGTGAGATGGATGGCTATTGGATAGTATTACTTCTGGATGTTATCAGACGGGTGAGATGGATGGCTAATGGATAGTATTAACTTCTGGATATTATCAGACGGGTGAGATGGATGGCTATTGGATAGTATTACTTCTGGATGTTATCAGACGGGTGAGATGGATGGCTAATGGATAGTATTACTTCTGGATGTTATCAGACGGGTGAGATGGATGGCTAATGGATAGTATTAACTTCTGGATATTATCAGACGGGTGAGATGGATGGCTATTGGATAGTATTAACTTCTGGATATTATCAGACGGGTGAGATGGATGGCTATTGGATAGTATTACTTCTGGATGTTATCAGACGGGTCAGATGGATGGCTAATGGATAGTATTAACTTCTGGATGGATGGATGGGGTTTATATTAAGAGATGGGTTGGATATGGGCTTATTGGTGTTGGGCTGGAAAGGTACAGTAGTGACTGGGAGAAAAGGTACAGTTAAGACTGGGAGAAAAGGTACAGTAGTGACTGGGAGAAATGGTTAGATGCTTAGCGGTTTTTTAGCATCACAGAAACACACAGACACACTGCCACAGACAGACAGACAGACAGAAAGACACACTGCCAGACAGACTGCCAGACAGACTGCCACAGACAGAATGCCAGACAGACTGCCACAGACAGAATGCCAGACAGACTGCCACAGACAGACTGCCAGACAGACAGACAGACAGACACACACACTGCCACAGTGTACATCACTTGGGTCAAGCTTCCTGCCATCCAGGACCTCTATACCAGGCGGTGTCAGAGGAAGGCCCTAAAAATTGTCAAACACTCCAGCCACCCTAGTCATAGACTGCTCTCTCTGCTACCGCACGGCAAGCGGTACCGGAGCGCCAAGTCTAGGTCCAAAAGGCTTCTTAACAGCTTCTACACCCACGCCATAAGACTCCTGAACAGCTAATCATGGCTACCCAGACAATTTGCACTGCCCCCCCCTCCCCCCCCTCTCTCTCTTTTTACGCTGCTGCTACTCTGTTTATTATTTATGCATAGTCACTTTAACTCTACCCACATGTACATATTACCTCAATTACCTCGACTAGCCGGTGCCCCCGCACATTGACTCTGTACCAGTACCCCCCTGTATATAGCCTCCCTACTATTACTTTATTTTACTGCTGCTCTTTAATTATTTGCTATTTTTTATTTTTTACTTAACACTTTGTTTTTCTTTTCTTAAAAACCGCATTGTTGGTTAAGGGCTTGTAAGTAAGCATTTCACTGTAAGGTCTACACCTGTTGTATCCGGCGCATGTGGCAAATAACATTTGATTTGATCTCCAAAAGTCCTTAAAGTTGGTGGAGTTGGTGCCTCTAGGGCAATTCAGGCAGATGTTAGAGGGCCTTTTAACTGAAGAATGTGGTGTTCTCAAACGATTGGGTTTTGCTTTTTGTGTTTGATTTTATGTACAGTGCATTCGTAAAGTATTCAGACCCCTTGACTTTTTCCATTTTGTTACTTTACAGCCTTATTCTAAAATGGATTCAATTGTTTTTTTCCCCTCATCAATCTACACACAATGCCCCATAACGACAAAGCAAAAACAGGTTTTTGACATTTTTGCAAATTTCTTGGGTATGACGCTACAAGCTTGGCACACCTGTATTTGGGGAGTTTCTCCCATTCTTCTCTGCAGATTCTCTCAAGCTCTGTCAGGTTGGATGGGGAGAGTTGCTGCACAGCTATTTTCAGAGATGTTCAATCGGGTTCAAGTCCGGGCTCTGGCTGGGCCACTCAAAGACATTCAGAGACTTGTCCCGAAGCCACTCCTGTGTTGTCTTGGCTGTGTGCTTAGGGTCGTTGTCCTGTTGGAAGGTGAACCTCCACCCCAGTCTGAGGTCCTGAGCGCTCTGGGGCAGGTTTTCTTCAAGGATCTCTCTGTACTTTGCTCTGTCCATCTTTCCCTCGATCCTGACTAGTCTCCCAGTCCCTGCCCCTGAAAAATATCCCCACAGCATGATGCTGCCACCACCATGCTTCACCGTAAGGATGGTGCCAGGTTTCCAAAGAGTTCAATCTTGGTTTCATCAGACCAGAGAATCTTGTTTCTCATTGTCTGAGAGTCCTTTAGGTGCCTTTTGGCAAACTCCAAGCGGGTTGTCATGTGCCTTTTACTGAGGAGTTGTTTCCATCTGGCCACTCCACCATAAAGGCCTGATTGGTGGAGTGCTGCAGAGATGGTTGTCCTTCTGGAAGGTTCTCCCATCCCCACAGAGGAACTCTGGAGCTCTGTCAGAGTGGCCATCGGGTTCTTGGTCACCTCCCTGACCAAGGCCCTCCACCGATTGCTCAGTTTGGCTGGGCGGCCAGCTCTACGAAGAGTCTTGGTGGTTCCAAACTTCTTCCATTTAAGAATGACGGAGGCACTATGTTCTTGGGGACCTTCAATGCTGCAGAATTTTTTTTGGTACCCTTCCCCAGATCTGTGCCTCGACACAATCCTGTCTCGGAGCTCTACGGACAATTCCTTTCGACCTCATGGCGTGGTTTTTGCTCTGACATGCACTGTCAACTGTGGGACCTTATATAGACATGTATGTGCCTTTCCAAATCATGTCCAATCAATTGAATTTACCACAGGTGGACTCCAATCAAGTTGTAGAAACATCTCAAGGATGATCAATGGAAACAGGATGCACCTGAGCTCAATTTCGAGTCTCATAGCAAAGGGTCTGAATACTTCTATAAATAAGGTATTTCTAAAAACCTGTTTTCGGTTTGTCATTATGTGGTATTGTGTGTAGATTGATGAGGACTTTTTTTATTTAATCCATTTTAGAATAATGCTGCAACGTAACAAAATGGGAAAAGGTCAAGAGGTCTGAATACTTTCCGAATGCACTGTATAGTGTAATTGATGTGAATATAGTTGTGTATAGTGTATATGATGTGTATAGTGTAATTTATGTGTATATAGATGTGTATAGTGTAATTGATGTGTATAGTGTAATTTATGTTTATTGATTTGTTTGAAAGGTCGTCATTGTAAATAAGAATCTGTTCTTAATTGACTTACCTGTATTAATAAAGGTGACACTACCACAGACAGACAGACTAGATTCCCATTCTCCCATAGTGTTCACTCCCTCTCATGGCTTTAAAAGGAATGGACTGGTGTGTGGGATATGGTGGAAACTCCCTCCTCCCATGCTTGCACCAATCCAATGCTATGAGGGGGAGGGAACAACTTCTATGAGAAGGGTAGAGAATCGGAACGCAGCCACAGACAGAGAGCCAGACAGAGAGGCAGACAGAGAGGCAGACAGAGAGGCAGACAGAGAGGCAGACAGAGAGTCAGACAGAGAGGCAGGCAGAGAGGCAGGCAGAGAGGCAGACAGAGAGGCAGACAGAGACACTGACCTTAATCTCAGTGACGATATGGTTGGGAGCTGGCGAGTCCAGGGAAGCACTCTTTGTCGGCGTATCCTCCCTCTCCCCCTTCTTCTCTCGCTCCTCCCCAACCCCGTTCTCCTTCTCCTTCCTCCTCTTCTCCTCCTCCTCCTCAGGCCTCTCCTGCTCTTCTTTCTCCTGGTTTTCCCGCCGTTCCCTCTCTCTCCACTCCTCCTCGGTGCGGCGTTCCTGTTTGCGTTGTTCCTGCTCTCTCCGGGCCTTCTCCATCAGAGCAGCCGTCTCCGTGTGGATCTGACTGCGTTCCTCATCCGTCAGCGGGACCGAAGGGTCAACGGCCGGTTTGACCGAGCGGTTGGGTTGGGGTACAAACAGGCCATTCTGGGAGGAGGGGGGCAGGTCCCTTGGGAGGGCATCCAGGGGGGGTTTAGACCCGTCTGAGACCCTGACTGATGGCTTCTTGGTGCGGTCGATCTGGGGGAGAGAGGAAGACGAGGACGGGGAGGATTAAGGGTTTAATTCAACATTTGAAGAACAATAAATGGAAGTGGTGACAGTAACAGTCTTTCTTCACTATGACAACTAGGAAAAACCTAATTGTGGATTGCAGTCCTACCTTGTCCATAGACTGTTGACAGGGGAAGGAAACCAATGTCAGTTTGTAATTTAGGTCAACTATCCCTTTAATATATTTAAAGATAAATATTTATTGATTTTTTTTATTTTTTTTATTTAACCTTTATTTAACCAGGTAAGCCAGTTGAGAACAAGTTCTCATTTACAACTGCGACCTGGCCAAGATAAAGCAAAGCAGTGCGATAAAAACAACAACAACAACAGAGGTACATGATAAAACAAACAAATACATGACCTCATGCAGTTACCTGTGGGATGTGCTTGGCTGTCCCTCCAGGCTGGCTGGTTGTGCCTGGTCCTGATCCAGGGCCCTTCTTGCTGTGGCCCACTCCAGGCTGAGTGGGCCCTGTGCGGGGTGAGTCTGTGGCGTCAGCCTCCATCCCTGTGGAGGGGGTCTCAGGGTGGGAGTGGGCCAGGTCCTCCGGGGGGGCACCGTTCACCTGTACGCTACCCAGGGAGGCAGGGGGAACCTGGGGTTCAGGGTCCGGCTCGGGGGGAGGGGGGGATGGAGGTTTGGGCTCCTCCAGTGACGGGTAGCTGAAGTTCACTGCTCAACAGAAAACATGAACTGGTAATGTTACAATAACTATTACATTAACTACTACTGAGGTTACGGTTTAGCTCTCAAACCGAGTCCAATGGAGGACTACAAACCTACCCTGGGTTCATTTACACAAGGAGAAAAATGAGATCTCAAAAGTTAAACACCACGCTAACACGGAGCAGAGCTAACCGACACCCTGTGGGATCAATTCCATCAAACCCCCACTGCACCATGCTGAAGTAGCATATCAACTTCAAGGAAAGATCCACTCATTTTGAATGTTATATCCTATTTGTGCATCTCTGAGCGATGTTCTATCGATTGCTGGGGTCATGTTTTCATGTGTATCTGAGCTATTCACCGTTCAAGCAGGCAGCGTCATACCAGCTGTATTTCTGCCTGCTTGAACGGTGAATAGTTCAGAAATGAAATAAAATAATGTGTTTTGGGCACTGTGATGTGTTTGGGGTACAGACAGAAATGTGTGACTGTGGTACTCTGTGGGAGGGGGTTGTAGTTGTGTGTTCAGGGGGTTGGGGTGAGGGTTAAGGTTAGGGTAAGGGTTAAGGTTAGGGTGAGGGTTAAGGTTAGGGTAAGGGTTAAGGGGTACTCACTCTGTGGGAGGGTGTTGTAGTTGTGTGTTCGGGGGGTTAGGGTGAGGGTTAAGGTTAGGGTAAGGGTTAAGGTTAGGGTTAAGGGGTACTCACTCTGTGGGAGGGTGTTGTAGTTGTGTGTTCGGGGGGTTAGGGTGAGGGTTAAGGTTAGGGTGAGGGTTAAGGTGAGGGTTAAGGTTAGGGTGAGGGTTAGGGTTAAGGGGTACTTACACTGTGGGAGGGTGTTGTAGTTGTGTGTTCGGGGCGGTCTGACTTTGGCGTTGGATGTGTACATCGGGTAGAAGAGGAGCCAGCTCTCATAGCCTCCCTCCAGGACCATGGGCTCACTACGCAGGATAGTGGCACTGTCCCACTGTGGAGCACACAGTACCTCAATGGATAACACACTGACTGAGGAAACACACATTACCTCAATGGAAAACACACTGACTGAGGAAACACACATTACCTCAATGGAAAACACACTGACTGAGGAAACACACATTACCTCAATGGAAAACACACCGACTGAGGAAACACACATTACCTCAATGGAAAACACACCGACTGAGGAAACATCGCAGGGAACACACATTCCTATGTTATTTACCTTGTAGAGTGCATCTTTGAGGCTTTGTAAGGTGGTTCCCAGTTTGAGGTCAGTGACAGAGCTGAACCAGTCCAGCAGGATGATGTAATCTACAAACCCCCGTCTCTTCCACGTCTCTCTGGATGCATCAGGTAGATTGGCCTCTATCTGGTTCACTGTGATGCTGTGGGAACAGAATAACAACATGTTAGCCTTGAGCAGGGGTTCACAACACACAGCCCGCTGGCTGAATGGCCCCAGAGAAGACAGCTTGTAGCCCGATATACAAGGTCAGAGTGGAGACCTGGATCAACCATACATGTAACAACCCTCCCCCCAACTCCCTCCATCCATCCATCGCTCCCTCCGTACCCAGGGTTGATAGCCTCCTCTGGGACACTGATGACAGTCTGTGTGGGGACCTGGATCTGTGAGTCCTGGAAGTCTTGGAGGCAGCGAGCGTCCATCACAATGACCGTAATGGCCTGGTCCTTCATCATCTTGAACAACCCCTCTGCTGTGATCCCTCCTGCTGGCACTGCAGCTAGGGAGGGAGGGAGCGAGGTAGTGAGAGAGAGAGGGATGGAGAGATGGAGGGAGGGAGGGAGGGATGGATGGAGAGAGGGAGGGAGGACGGTACGGCGGTAGGGAGAGGGAGGGAGGTAGGTACGGTAGGGAGAGAGGGAGGGAGGTAGGTACGGCAGTAGGGAGAGAGGGAGGTAGGTACGGTAGGGAGAGAGGGAGGGAGGTAGGGAGAGAGGGAGGGAGGTAGGGAGAGAGGGAGGGAGGTAGGGAGAGAGGGAGGGAGGTAGGGAGAGAGGGAGGGAGGGAGGTAGGGAGGGAGGGAGGGAGGGAGGGAGGGAGGGAGGGAGGGAGGGAGGGAGGGAGGTACGGCGGTAGGGAGAGAGGTACGGCGGTAGGGAGAGAGGGAGGGAGGGAGGGAGGGAGGGAGGGAGGGAGGGAGGGAGGGAGGGAGGGAGGGAGGGAGGGAGGGAGAGAGGGAGGGAGGGAGGTAGGGAGAGAGGAAGGGAGAGAGGTAGGGAGAGAGGGAGAGAGGGAGGGAGGGAGGGAGGGAGGGAGGGAGGGAGGGAGGGAGGGAGGGAGGGAGGGAGGGAGGGAGGGAGGGAGGGAGGTACGGCGGTAGGGAGAGAGGGAGGGAGGGAGGGAGGGAGGGAGGGAGGGAGAGAGGGAGGGAGGTAGGGAGGTAGGGAGAGAGGGAAGGAGGGAGAGAGGTACGGCGGTAGGGAGAGAGGGAGAAATATGGAGAAATCAATAAACATCAGCACCAATCTGCTGTGTAAAACAACTTATACGCATGTCAAAACTTCAGATTACCTCAAATTCTCACAGCGCAAAAACTACTTTTTAAAAAGCCTCGTTTTTCAGTCAGTTTACTGGTCACCATCTTTACCTTTTGAAGGTCCATTTTTCAACTCCTTCTGCTCCTTCACCTGGGACACAGAACATTACAACTGAGATCACAGCGTCTTAAAATACCATCTCTCAACCACAATAACTGGTGCTGGCAGGGGTGGTGTAAACGTTCACCTCAATAACACACAGAACAGAAACATGCTTCACCAGGCTTTCACTAAACTGTGATCTGTTAAGGCGTCTTTCAGTTGTGACATCTAAAATGTATTTATATTCAACAGCTGAGCACATTACTGGAGTTAATTCAAGCTGATTACAATCTATTTAATACAGTGTAATAAACATTAACCTTTGGATCCAAACATTGTTTTTAAAAGGAATAAATTGATCCACTTTCATCTGTGTCATCCGCACAGGAAAAGCACTCACACACACACACACACACACACGTGTGAACATACTCACTTCAGGTACGTGGGAATTATGAGATCATGAATTAACAGAAAAGATCAACCAGGACACCCCGTTTCCCAGTACCACTTGCTTCTGTATCGGCCTCTCAGCCTTGGGTCAGAAGCTTTTCTGTCCTCGTCATCATTCATCATTCAGGCACCTACCTTCTTGTTCTCTTTCCCTCCTTTTGGAGACGCCCGCCCTCCTCCTTTCTCCGTCCTGTCCTCCCTCCTTTTCCTCTCCTCTTGTCTCTCTTTCTCCTCAAGTTTTTTGCGAACCTCGACTTCCTCGTACCTTAACACACACACACACACACACACACACACAGGAAAACAGAAACCGTGACCCGTAGAAACATTAGGCTTGATGGAGAGATTCTATAGCTTCAAAATCAACGTATCTCCGTCTTCGGCAAAAGTCAAATGGTCTTCTTCAACCATTCACGGGGTATTGAAGTTCAGCTAAAAACCTATGCCATCAGAATACCAGTTGATTTAGGTGACATTCAGTTACAAAGTGCACAAAGTGAATGTAATGTCTGTGAATGAATGACATCAACACAGAGGGCAGGGCACCAACCTGAGTTTAAGGCTTTCAGAGAGCTTCTCGGCTTCTTCTATGGCTTTTTTAAAGCTGGTGGGCCCCAGCATGGACAGGAAAAACTCCTTGGACAACAGAGAGAAAAGGTGCTTTGGATGGAAGCATTCTCAAGAACAACAGAAGCAGGCTAGCCTAAATCAATACATCGTGTCATTGCCAAACAGAATGACATTTCACAAGTCAGTGAAATCAAGTACATTTACTTATTGATCGTTAACGTGTCACTTGCAACATCCACCTCAACTAAGAGAGTACAATTCTATCACCCGTCGGAAAATCAATAGTCAGTGCAGTAAGTTTATTCTTTGTATGGTTTGAACCCTCACTATGGCCAGTATCATAACAGTCCCGTGTGAGAGTGTTGCGCATAACTAGTTCTGCAGTCTCCTTAGCACATAGCCCATGTCGGCACAGGGTCGAATCCCTCCTCACCCACTACTCCCTGTTCTCCCCTCCACCTGCTGTGTCCCCCATTACATTCCTACTGTCTGAAAAAATCATTAAATACGTGGGGAGATCGGAGCTCCCAGTCTCCTTTAAAATACATTGCATGGCTTGAACCCTCTTGGTGGTCTGAGTAGCAACACATGGGTGGTGTTCACTAGGCACAAAATGGAAGAACAGGGAGGGTCTAACCTGAACGTGTCTAATAAGAAAGGTTTGTATTGGTTTAGCTACATCTTGGTGCGGTGTGCGCTAATGGGCCATGGTTGGTACCTGTTGCTGCTTGAAGTCGGGCCTCTTCTTGATGAGATCATAGACTGTCAGGTATTTCATGTAGAGAACGTAGGACTTCTCCTCGTCTCCATCCAGACGACACTCCTCCGCAGCCTTGAAAATCTTACAGGCACTCTGGACATAGCTGCAACACAGAATAGAACATCTTACATACACTCTTGTACATAGCTGCAACACAGAATAGAACATCTTACAGGCCCTCTGGACATAGCTGCAACACAGAATAGAACATCTCACAGGCCCTCTGGACATAGCTGCAACACAGAATAGAACATCTTACAGGCCCTCTGGACATAGCTGCAACACAGAATAGAACATCTTACATACACTCTTGGACATAGCTGCAACACAGAATAAAACATCTTACATACACTCTTGTACATAGCTGCAACACAGAATAGAACATCTTACATACACTCTTGGACATAGCTGCAACACAGAATAGAACATCTTACATACACTCTTGGACATAGCTGCAACACAGAATAGAACATCTTACATACACTCTTGTACATAGCTGCAACACAGAATAGAACATCTTACATACACTCTTGGACATAGCTGCAACACAGAATAGAACATCTTACATACACTCTTGGACATAGCTGCAACACAGAATAGAACATCTTACATACACTCTTGGACATAGCTGCAACACAGAATAGAACATCTCACAGGCCCTCTGGACATAGCTGCAACACAGAATAGAACATCTTACAGGCCCTCTGGACATAGCTGCAACACAGAATAGAACATCTTACATACACTCTTGGACATAGCTGCAACACAGAATAGAACATCTTACAGGCACTCTTGGACATAGCTGCAACACAGAATAGAACATCTTACATACACTCTTGTACATAGCTGCAACACAGAATAGAACATCTTACATACACTCTTGGACATAGCTGCAACACAGAATAGAACATCTTACATACACTCTTGGACTTAGCTGCAACACAGAATAGAACATCTTACAGGCCCTCTAGACATAGCTGCAACACAGAATAGAACATCTTACATACACTCTTGGACATAGCTGCAACACAGAATAGAACATCTTACAGGCACTCTTGGACATAGCTGCAACACAGAATAGAACATCTTACAGGCCCTCTGGACATAGCTGCAACACAGAATAGAACATCTTACATACACTCTTGGACATAGCTGCAACACAGAATAGAACATCTCACAGGCCCTCTGGACATAGCTGCAACACAGAATAGAACATCTTACATACACTCTTGGACATAGCTGCAACACAGAATAGAACATCTTACATACACTCTTGGACATAGCTGCAACACAGAATAGAACATCTTACATACACTCTTGGACATAGCTGCAACACAGAATAGAACATCTTACATACACTCTTGGACATAGCTGCAACACAGAATAGAACATCTTACAGGCCCTCTGGACATAGCTGCAACACAGAATAGAACATCTCACAGGCCCTCTGGACATAGCTGCAACACAGAATAGAACATCTTACATACACTCTTGGACATAGCTGCAACACAGAATAGAACATCTTACATACACTCTTGGACATAGCTGCAACACAGAATAGAACATCTTACATACACTCTGGACATAGCTGCAACACAGAATAGAACATCTTACATACACTCTTGGACATAGCTGCAACACAGAATAGAACATCTTACATACACTCTTGGACATAGCTGCAACACAGAATAGAACATCTCACAGGCCCTCTGGACATAGCTGCAACACAGAATAGAACATCTTACAGGCCCTCTGGACATAGCTGCAACACAGAATAGAACATCTTACAGGCCCTCTGGACATAGCTGCAAC
>NW_028156576.1:0-2500 GCF_964263955.1 Coregonus lavaretus
GTCGGTCCCTGTTCTCCTAATGTCAACCGGATGATTTCCATATGGGGGTGTCTGACCACCAACCCAATCCGAGAAAAGTGCATCAAAATCGGCCTTCCGGGAGCCAGGAGTCGGTCCCTGGTTCTCATAGTGTCAACCGGATGGTTTCCATATGGGGGTGTCTGACCACCAACCCAATCCGAGAAAAGTGCATCAAAATCGGCCTTCCGGGAGCCAGGAGTCGGTCCCTGGTTCTCCTAATGTCAACCGGATGATTTCCATATGGGGGTGTCTGACCACCAACCCAATCCGAGAAAAGTGCATCAAAATCGGCCTTCCGGGAGCCAGGAGTCGGTCCCTGGTTCTCCTAATGTCCAACCGGATGATTTCCATATGGGGGTGTCTGACCACCAACCCAATCCGAGAAAAGTGCATCAAAATCGGCCTTCCGGGAGCCAGGAGTCGGTCCCTGGTTCTCATAGTGTCAACCGGATGGTTTCCATATGGGGGTGTCTGACCACCAACCCAATCCGAGAAAAGTGCATCAAAATCGGCCTTCCGGGAGCCAGGAGTCGGTCCCTGGTTCTCATAGTGTCAACCGGATGGTTTCCATATGGGGGTGTCTGACCACCAACCCAATCCGAGAAAAGTGCATCAAAATCGGCCTTCCGGGAGCCAGGAGTCGGTCCCTGGTTCTCATAGTGTCAACCGGATGGTTTCCATATGGGGGTGTCTGACCACCAACCCAATCCGAGAAAAGTGCATCAAAATCGGCCTTCCGTGAGGCAGGAGTCGGCCCCTGGTTCTCCTGTTGTCAACCGGATGATTTCCATATGGGGGTGTCTGACCACCACCCCAATCCGAAAAAAGTGCATCAAATCGGCCTTCCGTGAGCCAGGAGTCGGTCCCTGGTTCTCCTGGTGTCCGCCGGCGGACAACCATGTTGGGGTGTCTGACCACCAACCCAATCCGAGAAAAGTGCATCAAAATCGGCCTTCCGTGAGGCAGGAGTCGGCCCCTGGTTCTCCTGTTGTCAACCGGATGATTTCCATATGGGGGTGTCTGACCACCACCCCAATCCGAAAAAAGTGCATCAAATCGGCCTTCCGTGAGCCAGGAGTCGGTCCCTGGTTCTCCTGGTGTCCGCCGGCGGACAACCATGTTGGGGTGTCTGACCACCAACCCAATCCGAGAAAAGTGCATCAAAATCGGCCTTCCGTGAGGCAGGAGTCGGTCCCTGGTTCTCCTGTTGTCAACCGGATGATTTCCATATGGGGGTGTCTGACCACCACCCCAATCCGAAAAAAGTGCATCAAATCGGCCTTCCGTGAGGCAGGAGTCGGTCCCTGGTTCTCCTGGTGTCCGCCGGCGGACAACCATGTTGGGGTGTCTGACCCACAACCCAATCCGACCAAGTGCACCCAAATCGGCCTTCCGTGAGCCAGGAGTCGGTCTCTGGTTCTCCCATCGACCGCCGGCGGTCTTCCATGTGGGGGTGTCTGACCCACAACCCAATCCGACCAGAGCACCCATGTCGGCCTTGTGTGAGTCAGGAGCCGTTCCCCCTGGTTCTCATTTGGGTTACCATGCACGAAGGGACATAGTGCAATTTCGGCCGATTTTTCCGATTTTTTCAAATAATGTTTAAAAATACTTCCCGATGAGCTAGAGGTCCCAAATTTGGTCTATTATCCTCTTTTATGATGAACTTCCATTACCTAAAAGGGTTTTTCTTAACTCGTATAGGAACATCAACCGTTCTGACCCCTATTTTTTTTTTTCACTTTTCTAACATAATTAAAATATAGTAAAAATTTCCAAAAACGAATTAATTTATATATAAATGTGCGTCTATTCGTGCCCTTTTGCGCCAAAAAAACCCCATCCTGATTGGACTTTTAGTTTTTGAATTATTAACGTTTTAAGTCGTTTTTTCAAAACCGAAATCGCTGTTTTTTCCCCCAAACGGCGGAGCACAGACAGGCCCAGCGGGTGGCAGGGCTTATGTCGATAATTTGGCCTCTCCCGTAGTAGCCCCACTCGGTTCCAGGTCGGCCAGACAGGTACCGGCGCGATTTTGAAAACCTCGTTTTCAGAGAATAGACTTCCATGGCGGATTGATCCGGGGGTGATGGCAAACCTCTCGGCCTGTGCGGATATTGGGAATCGGGCATGTTTGAGGGTTCTGGGTCCCTCAGAACCATGGTTCCAACGCTCCGAAGTGGACCATACCTCCAGGGACCTACTGGCCGTTCCCATGCCCAGGGGAAGGCCCGGTTTCGGCTACCTCATGTCCCCATGGCCCCTCTCTGTCGTGAAGCACCCGTACACGTCCGATTGATCCGGGGGTGATGGCAAACCTCTCGGCCCGTGCGGTTGTTGGTAAATGGGCTTTTTTGAGGGTTCTGGGTCCCGCAGAACCATGGTTCCAACGCTCCGAAGTGGACCATCCCTCCGGCGACCGACTGGAGGTGCTCATGCCCAGGGCAGGGCCTGGTTTCGGATACCCTCATGTCCCCAT
>NW_028156576.1:12500-17500 GCF_964263955.1 Coregonus lavaretus
AAGGGAGTAAGCTGTACTCTCAAGCCCATGTGAGAGAGGCTTTTAATGGGAAGAGAGAGTTTAAAAAGAGGCATGGAGCTCCAGAGGTCACAAAGGTCAATGTGGGCCTGCATGGATGTCAGCAGGGCATGAGGGAGAAGGCCCAAGTGAATAGGTGTGTCTGTGTGAGTGAGTGAACCTGTCTCATAGGGGGGCAGAGCAGGCATCCCCTTTGGGGGCTGTCTGCTCTGTCCCCCTTTTTTTTTGGCCTCCTATACCTCTGGAGGTCAAGGGAGTAAGCTGTACTCTCAAGCCCATGGGAGAGAGGGTTTTAATAGGGAGAGAGTGATTAAAAAGAGGCATGGTGCTCCAGGGGAGTGAGCTGTACTCTCATGCCCATGGGAGATGCCCTTTACTAGGCAGGGAGTTTAGAACAAGGTGCATGGAGCTCCAGAGGTCACAAAGGTCAATGTGGGCCTGCATGGATGTCAGCAGGGCATGAGGGAGAAGGCCCAAGTGAATAGGTTTGTCTGTGTGTGTCTGTGTGAGTGAGTGAGTGAGTGTGTGTGTGAACCTTTCCCACAGGAGGGCAGCACTGTGCAGGCAGCTCCAATGGAGGCTGGCTGCTCTGTGCCCATGTATTATTTGTTCTCTCTCTCTCTCTCTCTCCCCTTTCTTCTGGCCTGCTGGGTCACTTTTGTGTGTGGAGGGCTGGACTCTGTCTCACCCATCCCAGCCATGGGCACCCAGAATGCCCATGTGTGAGTCAGGAGCCCTCCCCTGGTTCTCCTAGTGAAAATGACCTGTGGCGCCCCCCTGTGGATGGATCTTGGTGGGGGTGCTTGGACCCCTTCTTGGGGTCTCCTCCAAGCCAGCCATGCCGACCATGGGCACCCAAAACCCCCATGTGTGAGTGAACAGCCTCCCCAGTGTACCCATAGTGAAATCAGGCTTAAAGTGACCTGTGGCGCCCCCCTGTGGATGGATCTTGGTGGGGGTGCTTGGACCCCTTCTTGGGGTCTCCTCCAAGCCAGCCATGCCGACCATGGGCACCCAAAACCCCCATGTGTGAGTGAACAGCCTCCCCAGTGTACCCATAGTGAAATCAGGCTTAAAGTGACCTGTGGCGCCCCCCTGTGGATGGATCTTGGTGGGGGTGCTTGGACCCCTTCTTGGGGTCTCCTCCAAGCCAGCCATGCCGACCATGGGCACCCAAAACCCCCATGTGTGAGTGAACAGCCTCCCCAGTGTACCCATAGTGAAATCAGGCTTAAAGTGACCTGTGGCGCCCCCCTGTGGATGGATCTTGGTGGGGGTGCTTGGACCCCTTCTTGGGGTCTCCTCCAAGCCAGCCATGCCGACCATGGGCACCCAAAACCCCCATGTGTGAGTGAACAGCCTCCCCAGTGTACCCATAGTGAAATCAGGCTTAAAGTGACCTGTGGCGCCCCCCTGTGGATGGATCTTGGTGGGGGTGCTTGGACCCCTTCTTGGGGTCTCCTCCAAGCCAGCCATGCCGACCATGGGCACCCAAAACCCCCATGTGTGAGTGAACAGCCTCCCCAGTGTACCCATAGTGAAATCCGGCCTAAAGTGACCTGTGGCGCCCCCCTGTGGATGGATTCGGCTGTGGGTGCTTGGACCCCTTCTTGGGGTCTCCCCCAAGCTGGCCATGCCGACCATGGGCACCCAAAACCCCCATGTGTGAGTGAACAGCCTCCCCTGGGTCCCCATAGTGAAATCCGGCCTAAAGTGACCTGTGGCGCCCCCCTGTGGATGGATTCGGCTGTGGGTGCTTGGACCCCTTCTTGGGGTCTCCCCCAAGCTGGCCATGCCGACCATGGGCACCCAAAACCCCCATGTGTGAGTGAACAGCCTCCCCTGGGTCCCCATAGTGAAATCCGGCCTAAAGTGACCTGTGGCGCCCCCCTGTGGATGGATCTGGATGGGGGTGCTTGGACCCCTTCTTGGGGTCTCCTCCAAGCCAGCCATGCCGACCATGGGCACCCAAAACCCCCATGTGTGAGTGAACAGCCTCCCCTGGGTCCCCATAGTGAAATCAGGCTTAAAATGACATGTGGCGCCCCCCTGTGGATGGATCCGGCTGTGGGGTCTTGTACCCCCTCTTGGGGTCACCCCCAAGCCGGCCATGGGCACCCAAAACCCCCATGTGTGAGTGAACAGCCTCCCCTGTGTCCCCATAGTGAAATCAGGCCTAAAGTGACATGTGGCGCCCCCCTGTGGATGGATCCGGGTGGGGGTGCTTGGACCCCCTCTTGGGGTCTCCCCCAAGCCATGGGCAGCCAAATCCCCCATTTGTGAGTTAAGATCATCCCCTGGTTCCCCTAGTGAAATCAGGCCTAAAATGACCTCTGTGGCGCCCCCCTGTGGATGGATCCGGCTGTGGGGTCTTGGACCCCCTCTTGGGGTCACCCCCAAGCCAGCCATGGGCACCCAAAACCCCCATTTGTGAGTTAAGATCATCCCCTGGTTCCCCTAGTGAAATCAGGCTTAAAATGACATGTGGCGCCCCCCTGTGGATGGATCCGGGTGTGGGGTCTTGGACCCCCTCTTGGGGTCACCCCCAAGCCGGCCAAGGGCACCCAAAACCCCCATGTGTGAGGTAAGAGCCTCCCCTGGTTCTCCTAGTGTCCGCCGGCGGTTTACCATATGGGGGTGTCTGACCACCACCCCAATCCGAGAAAAGTGCATCAAAATCGGCCTCCGTGAGCCAGGAGTCGGTCCCTGGTTCTCATAGTGTCAACCGGATGATTTCCATATGGGGGTGTCTGACCACCAACCCAATCCGAGAAAAGTGCATCAAAATCGGCCTTCCGGGAGCCAGGAGTCGGTCCCTGGTTCTCATAGTGTCAACCGGATGGTTTCCATATGGGGGTGTCTGACCACCAACCCAATCCGAGAAAAGTGCATCAAAATCGGCCTTCCGGGAGCCAGGAGTCGGTCCCTGGTTCTCATAGTGTCAACCGGATGATTTCCATATGGGGGTGTCTGACCACCAACCCAATCCGAGAAAAGTGCATCAAAATCGGCCTCCGTGAGCCAGGAGTCGGTCCCTGGTTCTCATAGTGTCAACCGGATGATTTCCATATGGGGGTGTCTGACCACCAACCCAATCCGAGAAAAGTGCATCAAAATCGGCCTTCCGGGAGCCAGGAGTCGGTCCCTGGTTCTCCTAATGTCAACCGGATGATTTCCATATGGGGGTGTCTGACCACCAACCCAATCCGAGAAAAGTGCATCAAAATCGGCCTTCCGGGAGCCAGGAGTCGGTCCCTGGTTCTCATAGTGTCAACCGGATGATTTCCATATGGGGGTGTCTGACCACCAACCCAATCCGAGAAAAGTGCATCAAAATCGGCCTCCGTGAGCCAGGAGTCGGTCCCTGGTTCTCATAGTGTCAACCGGATGATTTCCATATGGGGGTGTCTGACCACCAACCCAATCCGAGAAAAGTGCATCAAAATCGGCCTTCCGGGAGCCAGGAGTCGGTCCCTGGTTCTCATAGTGTCAACCGGATGGTTTCCATATGGGGGTGTCTGACCACCAACCCAATCCGAGAAAAGTGCATCAAAATCGGCCTTCCGGGAGCCAGGAGTCGGTCCCTGGTTCTCCTAATGTCAACCGGATGATTTCCATATGGGGGTGTCTGACCACCAACCCAATCCGAGAAAAGTGCATCAAAATCGGCCTTCCGGGAGCCAGGAGTCGGTCCCTGGTTCTCCTAATGTCAACCGGATGATTTCCATATGGGGGTGTCTGACCACCAACCCAATCCGAGAAAAGTGCATCAAAATCGGCCTTCCGGGAGCCAGGAGTCGGTCCCTGGTTCTCATAGTGTCAACCGGATGGTTTCCATATGGGGGTGTCTGACCACCAACCCAATCCGAGAAAAGTGCATCAAAATCGGCCTTCCGGGAGCCAGGAGTCGGTCCCTGGTTCTCCTAATGTCAACCGGATGATTTCCATATGGGGGTGTCTGACCACCAACCCAATCCGAGAAAAGTGCATCAAAATCGGCCTTCCGGGAGCCAGGAGTCGGTCCCTGGTTCTCCTAATGTCAACCGGATGATTTCCATATGGGGGTGTCTGACCACCAACCCAATCCGAGAAAAGTGCATCAAAATCGGCCTTCCGGGAGCCAGGAGTCGGTCCCTGGTTCTCATAGTGTCAACCGGATGGTTTCCATATGGGGGTGTCTGACCACCAACCCAATCCGAGAAAAGTGCATCAAAATCGGCCTTCCGGGAGCCAGGAGTCGGTCCCTGGTTCTCATAGTGTCAACCGGATGGTTTCCATATGGGGGTGTCTGACCACCAACCCAATCCGAGAAAAGTGCATCAAAATCGGCCTTCCGGGAGCCAGGAGTCGGTCCCTGGTTCTCATAGTGTCAACCGGATGGTTTCCATATGGGGGTGTCTGACCACCAACCCAATCCGAGAAAAGTGCATCAAAATCGGCCTTCCGTGAGGCAGGAGTCGGCCCCTGGTTCTCCTGTTGTCAACCGGATGATTTCCATATGGGGGTGTCTGACCACCACCCCAATCCGAAAAAAGTGCATCAAATCGGCCTTCCGTGAGCCAGGAGTCGGTCCCTGGTTCTCCTGGTGTCCGCCGGCGGACAACCATGTTGGGGTGTCTGACCACCAACCCAATCCGAGAAAAGTGCATCAAAATCGGCCTCCGTGAGGCAGGAGTCGGCCCCTGGTTCTCCTGTTGTCAACCGGATGATTTCCATATGGGGGTGTCTGACCACCACCCCAATCCGAAAAAAGTGCATCAAATCGGCCTTCCGTGAGCCAGGAGTCGGTCCCTGGTTCTCCTGGTGTCCGCCGGCGGACAACCATGTTGGGGTGTCTGACCACCAACCCAATCCGAGAAAAGTGCATCAAAATCGGCCTTCCGTGAGGCAGGAGTCGGTCCCTGGTTCTCCTGTTGTCAACCGGATGATTTCCATATGGGGGTGTCTGACCACCACCCCAATCCGAAAAAAGTGCATCAAAT
>NW_028156576.1:27500-35000 GCF_964263955.1 Coregonus lavaretus
CAGTCTCAGTCCGAGTGAGAGATGGTTTGAGCGGACACAGAGTGTGGGCCTGGAGGCATGGAGGTCGGGGACGCCCATGCAGTGAGCTGCAGTCTCAGTCCGAGTGAGAGATGGTTTGAGCGGACACGGAGTGTGGGCCTGGAGGCATGGAGGTCGGGGAGGCCCATGCAGTGAGCTGCAGTCTCAGTCCGAGTGAGAGATGGTTTGAGCGGACACGGAGTGTGGGCCTGGAGGCATGGAGGTCGGGGAGGCCCATGCAGTGAGCTGCAGTCTCAGTCCGAGTGAGAGATGGTTTGAGCGGACACAGAGTGTGGGCCTGGAGGCATGGAGGTCGGGGACGCCCATGCAGTGAGCTGCAGTCTCAGTCCGAGTGAGAGATGGTTTGAGCGGACACGGAGTGTGGGCCTGGAGGCATGGAGGTCGGGGACGCCCATGCAGTGAGCTGCAGTCTCAGTCCGAGTGAGAGATGGTTTGAGCGGACACGGAGTGTGGGCCTGGAGGCATGGAGGTCGGGGAGGCCCATGCAGTGAGCTGCAGTCTCAGTCCGAGTGAGAGATGGTTTGAGCGGACACAGAGTGTGGGCCTGGAGGCATGGAGGTCGGGGACGCCCATGCAGTGAGCTGCAGTCTCAGTCCGAGTGAGAGATGGTTTGAGCGGACACGGAGTGTGGGCCTGGAGGCATGGAGGTCGGGGACGCCCATGCAGTGAGCTGCAGTCTCAGTCCGAGTGAGAGATGGTTTGAGCGGACACGGAGTGTGGGCCTGGAGGCATGGAGGTCGGGGACGCCCATGCAGTGAGCTGCAGTCTCAGTCCGAGTGAGAGATGGTTTGAGCGGGCAGGGAGTGTGGGCTTGGTGGTCGTGGTTCTGGAGCCCAGGCCATCCAGGGAGTGAGCTGCAGTCTGAGGCCGAGTGAGAGAGGGTTTGAGTGGGCAGGGAGTGTGGGCTTGGTGGTCGTGGTTCTGGAGCCCAGGCCATCCAGGGAGTGAGCTGCAGTCTGAGGCCGAGTGAGAGAGGGTTTGAGTGGGCAGGGAGTGTGGGCTTGGTGGTCGTGGTTCTGGAGCCCAGGCCATCCAGGGAGTGAGCTGCAGTCTCAGGCCGAGTGAGAGAGGGTTTCACTGGGCATGGAGTGTAGAGATGGAGGCAATGAGCTCCAGAGGTCACAAAGGTCAATGTGGGCCTGCATGGCTGTCAGCAGGGCCACAGAGAGAAGGCCCAAGTGAATAGGTGTGTCTGTGTGAGTGAGTGAACCTGTCTCATAGGGGGGCAGAGCAGGCATCCCCTTTGGGGGCTGTCTGCTCTGTCCCCCTTTTTTTTTGGCCTCCTATACCTCTGGAGGTCAAGGGAGTAAGCTGTACTCTCAAGCCCATGTGAGAGAGGCTTTTAATGGGAAGAGAGAGTTTAAAAAGAGGCATGGAGCTCCAGAGGTCACAAAGGTCAATGTGGGCCTGCATGGATGTCAGCAGGGCATGAGGGAGAAGGCCCAAGTGAATAGGTGTGTCTGTGTGAGTGAGTGAACCTGTCTCATAGGGGGGCAGAGCAGGCATCCCCTTTGGGGGCTGTCTGCTCTGTCCCCCTTTTTTTTTGGCCTCCTATACCTCTGGAGGTCAAGGGAGTAAGCTGTACTCTCAAGCCCATGGGAGAGAGGGTTTTAATAGGGAGAGAGTGATTAAAAAGAGGCATGGTGCTCCAGGGGAGTGAGCTGTACTCTCATGCCCATGGGAGATGCCCTTTACTAGGCAGGGAGTTTAGAACAAGGTGCATGGAGCTCCAGAGGTCACAAAGGTCAATGTGGGCCTGCATGGATGTCAGCAGGGCATGAGGGAGAAGGCCCAAGTGAATAGGTTTGTCTGTGTGTGTCTGTGTGAGTGAGTGAGTGAGTGTGTGTGTGAACCTTTCCCACAGGAGGGCAGCACTGTGCAGGCAGCTCCAATGGAGGCTGGCTGCTCTGTGCCCATGTATTATTTGTTCTCTCTCTCTCTCTCTCTCCCCTTTCTTCTGGCCTGCTGGGTCACTTTTGTGTGTGGAGGGCTGGACTCTGTCTCACCCATCCCAGCCATGGGCACCCAGAATGCCCATGTGTGAGTCAGGAGCCCTCCCCTGGTTCTCCTAGTGAAAATGACCTGTGGCGCCCCCCTGTGGATGGATCTTGGTGGGGGTGCTTGGACCCCTTCTTGGGGTCTCCTCCAAGCCAGCCATGCCGACCATGGGCACCCAAAACCCCCATGTGTGAGTGAACAGCCTCCCCAGTGTACCCATAGTGAAATCAGGCTTAAAGTGACCTGTGGCGCCCCCCTGTGGATGGATCTTGGTGGGGGTGCTTGGACCCCTTCTTGGGGTCTCCTCCAAGCCAGCCATGCCGACCATGGGCACCCAAAACCCCCATGTGTGAGTGAACAGCCTCCCCAGTGTACCCATAGTGAAATCAGGCTTAAAGTGACCTGTGGCGCCCCCCTGTGGATGGATCTTGGTGGGGGTGCTTGGACCCCTTCTTGGGGTCTCCTCCAAGCCAGCCATGCCGACCATGGGCACCCAAAACCCCCATGTGTGAGTGAACAGCCTCCCCAGTGTACCCATAGTGAAATCAGGCTTAAAGTGACCTGTGGCGCCCCCCTGTGGATGGATCTTGGTGGGGGTGCTTGGACCCCTTCTTGGGGTCTCCTCCAAGCCAGCCATGCCGACCATGGGCACCCAAAACCCCCATGTGTGAGTGAACAGCCTCCCCAGTGTACCCATAGTGAAATCAGGCTTAAAGTGACCTGTGGCGCCCCCCTGTGGATGGATCTTGGTGGGGGTGCTTGGACCCCTTCTTGGGGTCTCCTCCAAGCCAGCCATGCCGACCATGGGCACCCAAAACCCCCATGTGTGAGTGAACAGCCTCCCCAGTGTACCCATAGTGAAATCCGGCCTAAAGTGACCTGTGGCGCCCCCCTGTGGATGGATTCGGCTGTGGGTGCTTGGACCCCTTCTTGGGGTCTCCCCCAAGCTGGCCATGCCGACCATGGGCACCCAAAACCCCCATGTGTGAGTGAACAGCCTCCCCTGGGTCCCCATAGTGAAATCCGGCCTAAAGTGACCTGTGGCGCCCCCCTGTGGATGGATTCGGCTGTGGGTGCTTGGACCCCTTCTTGGGGTCTCCCCCAAGCTGGCCATGCCGACCATGGGCACCCAAAACCCCCATGTGTGAGTGAACAGCCTCCCCTGGGTCCCCATAGTGAAATCCGGCCTAAAGTGACCTGTGGCGCCCCCCTGTGGATGGATCTGGATGGGGGTGCTTGGACCCCTTCTTGGGGTCTCCTCCAAGCCAGCCATGCCGACCATGGGCACCCAAAACCCCCATGTGTGAGTGAACAGCCTCCCCTGGGTCCCCATAGTGAAATCAGGCTTAAAATGACATGTGGCGCCCCCCTGTGGATGGATCCGGCTGTGGGGTCTTGTACCCCCTCTTGGGGTCACCCCCAAGCCGGCCATGGGCACCCAAAACCCCCATGTGTGAGTGAACAGCCTCCCCTGTGTCCCCATAGTGAAATCAGGCCTAAAGTGACATGTGGCGCCCCCCTGTGGATGGATCCGGGTGGGGGTGCTTGGACCCCCTCTTGGGGTCTCCCCCAAGCCATGGGCAGCCAAATCCCCCATTTGTGAGTTAAGATCATCCCCTGGTTCCCCTAGTGAAATCAGGCCTAAAATGACCTCTGTGGCGCCCCCCTGTGGATGGATCCGGCTGTGGGGTCTTGGACCCCCTCTTGGGGTCACCCCCAAGCCAGCCATGGGCACCCAAAACCCCCATTTGTGAGTTAAGATCATCCCCTGGTTCCCCTAGTGAAATCAGGCTTAAAATGACATGTGGCGCCCCCCTGTGGATGGATCCGGGTGTGGGGTCTTGGACCCCCTCTTGGGGTCACCCCCAAGCCGGCCAAGGGCACCCAAAACCCCCATGTGTGAGGTAAGAGCCTCCCCTGGTTCTCCTAGTGTCCGCCGGCGGTTTACCATATGGGGGTGTCTGACCACCACCCCAATCCGAGAAAAGTGCATCAAAATCGGCCTCCGTGAGCCAGGAGTCGGTCCCTGGTTCTCATAGTGTCAACCGGATGATTTCCATATGGGGGTGTCTGACCACCAACCCAATCCGAGAAAAGTGCATCAAAATCGGCCTTCCGGGAGCCAGGAGTCGGTCCCTGGTTCTCATAGTGTCAACCGGATGGTTTCCATATGGGGGTGTCTGACCACCAACCCAATCCGAGAAAAGTGCATCAAAATCGGCCTTCCGGGAGCCAGGAGTCGGTCCCTGGTTCTCATAGTGTCAACCGGATGATTTCCATATGGGGGTGTCTGACCACCAACCCAATCCGAGAAAAGTGCATCAAAATCGGCCTCCGTGAGCCAGGAGTCGGTCCCTGGTTCTCATAGTGTCAACCGGATGATTTCCATATGGGGGTGTCTGACCACCAACCCAATCCGAGAAAAGTGCATCAAAATCGGCCTTCCGGGAGCCAGGAGTCGGTCCCTGGTTCTCCTAATGTCAACCGGATGATTTCCATATGGGGGTGTCTGACCACCAACCCAATCCGAGAAAAGTGCATCAAAATCGGCCTTCCGGGAGCCAGGAGTCGGTCCCTGGTTCTCATAGTGTCAACCGGATGATTTCCATATGGGGGTGTCTGACCACCAACCCAATCCGAGAAAAGTGCATCAAAATCGGCCTCCGTGAGCCAGGAGTCGGTCCCTGGTTCTCATAGTGTCAACCGGATGATTTCCATATGGGGGTGTCTGACCACCAACCCAATCCGAGAAAAGTGCATCAAAATCGGCCTTCCGGGAGCCAGGAGTCGGTCCCTGGTTCTCATAGTGTCAACCGGATGGTTTCCATATGGGGGTGTCTGACCACCAACCCAATCCGAGAAAAGTGCATCAAAATCGGCCTTCCGGGAGCCAGGAGTCGGTCCCTGGTTCTCCTAATGTCAACCGGATGATTTCCATATGGGGGTGTCTGACCACCAACCCAATCCGAGAAAAGTGCATCAAAATCGGCCTTCCGGGAGCCAGGAGTCGGTCCCTGGTTCTCCTAATGTCAACCGGATGATTTCCATATGGGGGTGTCTGACCACCAACCCAATCCGAGAAAAGTGCATCAAAATCGGCCTTCCGGGAGCCAGGAGTCGGTCCCTGGTTCTCATAGTGTCAACCGGATGGTTTCCATATGGGGGTGTCTGACCACCAACCCAATCCGAGAAAAGTGCATCAAAATCGGCCTTCCGGGAGCCAGGAGTCGGTCCCTGGTTCTCCTAATGTCAACCGGATGATTTCCATATGGGGGTGTCTGACCACCAACCCAATCCGAGAAAAGTGCATCAAAATCGGCCTTCCGGGAGCCAGGAGTCGGTCCCTGGTTCTCCTAATGTCAACCGGATGATTTCCATATGGGGGTGTCTGACCACCAACCCAATCCGAGAAAAGTGCATCAAAATCGGCCTTCCGGGAGCCAGGAGTCGGTCCCTGGTTCTCATAGTGTCAACCGGATGGTTTCCATATGGGGGTGTCTGACCACCAACCCAATCCGAGAAAAGTGCATCAAAATCGGCCTTCCGGGAGCCAGGAGTCGGTCCCTGGTTCTCATAGTGTCAACCGGATGGTTTCCATATGGGGGTGTCTGACCACCAACCCAATCCGAGAAAAGTGCATCAAAATCGGCCTTCCGGGAGCCAGGAGTCGGTCCCTGGTTCTCATAGTGTCAACCGGATGGTTTCCATATGGGGGTGTCTGACCACCAACCCAATCCGAGAAAAGTGCATCAAAATCGGCCTTCCGTGAGGCAGGAGTCGGCCCCTGGTTCTCCTGTTGTCAACCGGATGATTTCCATATGGGGGTGTCTGACCACCACCCCAATCCGAAAAAAGTGCATCAAATCGGCCTTCCGTGAGCCAGGAGTCGGTCCCTGGTTCTCCTGGTGTCCGCCGGCGGACAACCATGTTGGGGTGTCTGACCACCAACCCAATCCGAGAAAAGTGCATCAAAATCGGCCTTCCGTGAGGCAGGAGTCGGCCCCTGGTTCTCCTGTTGTCAACCGGATGATTTCCATATGGGGGTGTCTGACCACCACCCCAATCCGAAAAAAGTGCATCAAATCGGCCTTCCGTGAGCCAGGAGTCGGTCCCTGGTTCTCCTGGTGTCCGCCGGCGGACAACCATGTTGGGGTGTCTGACCACCAACCCAATCCGAGAAAAGTGCATCAAAATCGGCCTTCCGTGAGGCAGGAGTCGGTCCCTGGTTCTCCTGTTGTCAACCGGATGATTTCCATATGGGGGTGTCTGACCACCACCCCAATCCGAAAAAAGTGCATCAAATCGGCCTTCCGTGAGGCAGGAGTCGGTCCCTGGTTCTCCTGGTGTCCGCCGGCGGACAACCATGTTGGGGTGTCTGACCCACAACCCAATCCGACCAAGTGCACCCAAATCGGCCTTCCGTGAGCCAGGAGTCGGTCTCTGGTTCTCCCATCGACCGCCGGCGGTCTTCCATGTGGGGGTGTCTGACCCACAACCCAATCCGACCAAGAGCACCCATGTCGGCCTTGTGTGAGTCAGGAGCCGTTCCCCCTGGTTCTCATTTGGGTTACCATGCACGAAGGGACATAGTGCAATTTCGGCCGATTTTTCCGATTTTTTCAAATAATGTTTAAAAATACTTCCCGATGAGCTAGAGGTCCCAAATTTGGTCTATTATCCTCTTTTATGATGAACTTCCATTACCTAAAAGGGTTTTTCTTAACTCGTATAGGAACATCAACCGTTCTGACCCCTATTTTTTTTTTTCACTTTTCTAACATAATTAAAATATAGTAAAAAATTTCCAAAAACGAATTAATTTATATATAAATGTGCGTCTATTCGTGCCCTTTTGCGCCAAAAAAACCCCATCCTGATTGGACTTTTAGTTTTTGAATTATTAACGTTTTAAGTCGTTTTTTCAAAACCGAAATCGCTGTTTTTTCCCCCAAACGGCGGAGCACAGACAGGCCCAGCGGGTGGCAGGGCTTATGTCGATAATTTGGCCTCTCCCGTAGTAGCCCCACTCGGTTCCAGGTCGGCCAGACAGGTACCGGCGCGATTTTGAAAACCTCGTTTTCAGAGAATAGACTTCCATGGCGGATTGATCCGGGGGTGATGGCAAACCTCTCGGCCTGTGCGGATATTGGGAATCGGGCATGTTTGAGGGTTCTGGGTCCCTCAGAACCATGGTTCCAACGCTCCGAAGTGGACCATACCTCCAGGGACCTACTGGCCGTTCCCATGCCCAGGGGAAGGCCCGGTTTCGGCTACCTCATGTCCCCATGGCCCCTCTCTGTCGTGAAGCACCCGTACACGTCCGATTGATCCGGGGGTGATGGCAAACCTCTCGGCCCGTGCGGTTGTTGGTAAATGGGCTTTTTTGAGGGTTCTGGGTCCCGCAGAACCATGGTTCCAACGCTCCGAAGTGGACCATCCCTCCGGCGACCGACTGGAGGTGCT